>NC_056725.1:1795472037-1795772037 GCF_019279795.1 Protopterus annectens | reverse complement strand
TTTCAGTAATATCCAGTGAACGTCAAAAGATTCAGAAGGAATCCCCCAAGATCGTTGTGCCACAAACAGCCATGGTTCTCCCTTCTTTTGATAATGACTAGGGTAATTACCACAAGCTTCCTCACAGACTGGATCTACTCACACAAGAGCAGGGGTGTTTGATACTCCCCAGCATCAATCAACTTAAGTTGACTGCCTGGATGATAGGGTCATAATTCCTTTTAGGCTCCTGTTTACTGAGGACGTACTACAGGTGCTAATGAAGGTAAGAAAGTCTGCTACTGGAAAATCATATATTAGCAAATGGAAAAGGTTTTCCTAGTTGGTGCCAATAACATAACTATCAGCAGTTCGGCGCTAGTTGTTGTTCTTCGTGTTTCACTGTTACAGTCATCACACTAGGGTTATCTGTCAGCAGGTAGCCCTCAGTCAGCCCGAATACCAGAGTCTTGGGATTTCTGCGTTGGATGCTGTCGCCTCTTCCATGATGTCAGGTCGTCAGGGGTATAAAACATGCAGCCGATGCCATTACATCAGCTTTTCTTGCCGCGCAGCAGCCTGAAGCAGAAGCAGTTTGCAAGTGCCGTTCGGCCACTTCCTGAAATTTTCATTTTTCGACTTTCAAACCTGAAGTCTTCTAAAGCGAAGTACTCTGTTGGGGATCCTTTTTTCTTGTTCTAACTGATGTCAGAAAAAGTTAACAATTGTCTTGCCTGTGGAAAGCAAATACCTCACAGAGATTTTCATTCTTAGTGCGTTACCTGTTTAGCCCAGACCACAATGTCCCTCGCTGTCGGTTTTGTGCCTTGTTCAACGCCCAAACTATTCATCTTCAGGCTATTTTTGTCACTAAATTCTTTTGCTCTCGTTCACAATATTCCAAAATGGCTTTGATAAGCCATCCAACTATCGATCTTCTGTAAAAATGCAAGGATAAAGACAGAGACAGACCGCATAGGTCCAAAATGCCGACAATGCTTCCGTTAAGCTAGTCGCCAGTCTGCCAGTACTCAGTGAGGCATTTTCGCAGCCCCTGTCACCCACTTCTACAGATTCGCAGGCCTCTACTGAGACCCATTCGGAGTCCGGTATGCTGTGAGATGCTTCTTCAACTATGGAACCTGCAGATGTCCCTACCTTGGATGGGTCCGGAGCTGCTGTGCAGGCACCGGCTTCTGAGGATGTATTCAGACCTTCTGATGTTCATATTAAATCGACTACTTCATTAATAACTAAAACTACAGAATTTCTCAGGCCCAGAGTTCGCACTACGCCTAGGAAACCGATAACCAAAGCACATTCTCAAGCTCCCATGCCACAAAAACAAATTCTTAGAATGGCTGAAGACCTTATTACTTTAATTAGGGGAAGCCAGCCTTCCCCCTCTAAAAGACAAAGAATTGATTTTCCTTCTGATTCTACAGACCATGAGTCCAATAACTCTGCCCTCTGTGATTACCAAGACATACCCTTATCTACCTATGAGGACTCAGATGCAGAGGATTCCATTCCCTCTGCCTCCCCCCCCCAGAGGACTTTTCTTTCGGTTTAACCTTGCATACCCTAATAAAGCATTTCCGCTGGGAATGCCAGGACTACCCACAGTCCAAAAAGAGACTCAGGGAATTTTTTAGACTTGCCTCAGCATAGGCTTCTAGCTATACCCCCTGTCCTGGATATTATAGATGATATCTTCATGGAATCCAGTCTTACCCTGATACTTTACCACCAGCTCCTAGAAAGCCTGACAGGTACTACAGAGTACCTGACTCTCACAAATTTCTCTTTAAAAATCCCACTGTGGATCCAGAGACCATTTCCCCGGGACCTAAAGGTATTAAGGCTACTACAGCCAAAACCCCTACCCCTTCGGACAGCGATTCTAGGGCTTTAGACAGATGAGGCAAGAAGGTATATACCTCTGCAATTCTTGCCATCAGGGCTTTAAATTGCCAGTTTCACATTTTGAAGTACCAGCAGCATATTATGGAACTAATTAAACAAAAATTGTTGTTGATTCCCGATTGTGCAGAAAATAAAGACTTACAAGAGTTAATGCATTCGGCAAACCAAGTTGGTAAACATACTTTGCAGTGTGGTTTTGATGCCTTAGAAGCATCTTGCAGGGCTGCTCTCACTGGGTCTGTTCTGAGAAGGCATGCTTGGCTGAAGGAACAACTCTTACCAGACCATGTCAAAGCAAAATTACTAGATGCTCCATTAAACCAAGAATGTTTACTTGGGTCAAAAGCAGAATAACTTCTTAAAAAGGTGGAGGAAAAAGCTAAATCTATGCAAACTGTTAAAGATTTCTTACAGGTACAGCCACCTAGATTCAGTAGGCATTGGCCTTCAAAAAATGGTGCTTTCCAGTCTTTCCCAGACCTTCTCAGTCCAAACCCAGGGGCAACAGACCACAAAGACTACAGTCTCAGGGCATGCACAGATGTAAACAATGGAGTGCTCCCTCCTTAAAAACAGGGAGTGGTAAGCCACACCCTTTATGGAAAAAGTCTGCAATGACTTGTCCTTCATCCTTCCCAGCCATGCCCCCCTAGGAGGAAAACTTGCCCTGCATGCAAAAAACTGCGAGTATATTACCCAGGACCAATGGGTCTTAAACATTGTATCCCAGGGATACAGATTCTACTTCCACTCACTGCCAACCCCAAGTGGATTGCCAGACCTTCCTCCAAACCAGTGGGCAGAGGCCCAAAAGCAAGTACTTTCTCTTCTCAGTATCAGGGCTAGTCAACCTGTTCCAACAGAGCAAAGGGACAGGGTTTCTACTCCAGACTGTTCCTGGTGCCCAGAAAAGAGAACTCTGGGTGCCCTATTCTAGATCTTTCAACTCCTTCCTGGTGGTACCAAAATTCAAAATGCTTACACTCCAGCAGCTGCTTCCTGTGCTAGCCAAGGACTCCTGGCTAGTCACCCTAGACTTAAAAGAAGCTTATCTGCACAACCCCATAAGGGAATCTTGCAGGAAATATCTACATTTCAAGGCAGGCTCTATGCACTATCAGTTCTTTGCACTTCCCTTTGGCTTATTTACTGCACCCAGGGTATTCACAAAGTGCCTGGCTCTAGCCATTGCATACTGCAGGCAGATAAATATTCAAATTTACCCATATTTCGACGATTGCCTGATTCAGGTGGACAGTGAGGAATTACTACTTCAGCACCTGATATTTGTAAAGAGACTCCTAAAATCTCTGGGTTATACCATCAATAAAAAGAAATCACATCTGGTACCCAACCAAAGGATTGTATTCCTGGGAGCAAGCTTGAACACAACTTCTCAGATGGCATTCCTCACTCCAGCAAAGCAGTTTTATTTGACAAATTACTTCAAACTACTGGCCACCCAAACCCAGCTATCTGCAAGAAAAATACTGCAAGCCCTAGGGTTCATGGCCTCATGCATTCTACTAATTCCATATGCAAGACTGCATATGAGGAAACTTCAGTGGTACTTAAAAAGTCTCTGGTGTCAACATTCTCAGGACATGGAACGATTCCTATTATTCCTTGCCTAAGGGCAGAGTTCTTTTGGTGGACAGAGGCTTGCAACCACAACAAGGGACTCCCTTTCACTCAACCCCCCGCCAGCCAAACCCTGACAACAGATGCATCAGACTACGTATGTGGCCTCACATGGCAGGCAAATAGAGCCCAGGACAAATTCACCTGCATATCAATCAAAAAGAAATGTTAGCTGTACAGAATGCACTGACAGCCTTCAAATACATTATCCTGCCAAGATAACTCTTGATAAACACAAGCAACACCACAGTTATGTGGTACATAAACAAGCAAGGGGGGGGGACTCATTTCTACCCACTCTGCAGGTTAGCCATGGCTCTGTGTAACGCAGCCTTGAGCTATCAAGTGCACCTGCAAGCTCAGTTTCTGCCAGGCAAATGAAATTCACTGGCAGACGACTTAAGCAGAAATCTAATGGACCCATACAAATGGAAACTGGAACCCAACTCATTCAAATTTCTAATATACAGGTGGGGGACACCAGAAATGGACCTCTTTGCTTCTTCCCAAAACCATCAAATGAGCAAATTTTGCACCAGAATTCCCCACAGCCAAGCATGGAAAGTGGATGCCCTGTCTTTTACATGGGAAAACCTCTCAATGTATGCCTTTCACCCTCTGCCCCTCCTTTCAAAAGTACTACTCAAGATCAAACAGGACAGGCCAAGGACAATACTTATTGCACCAGACTGGCCACACCAGCACTGGCACCCACTCCTACCCAGTCTGACAGCAGTGCCACCCTGGCACCTACATCAGACCCCCTCTCTGCTGTCCCAGCAGGAGGGACAGATTTTGCATTCTCAGCTGCAAACCCTGAACCTGGCAGCCTGGCTTACTACCTGAATACATCACTAGCAACCCTCAGCAAACAGGTGCTGGATGTTATCCTTGAGGCTAGGAGGCCTAGTACTAGGAAATCCTATTCAGAAAAGTGGAAAAGATACTGTTCTTGGGGCCAGTCTCAAGGAAAGGACACAGCTGTGCCCACCTTACCTCAAATCCTAGATTATCTAGCAGAGCTGCTCCACAAAGGCCTATCTTTCTCATCAATTAAGATTCATGCCTCTGCCATCTCAGCTCATTACAATACTGAGCCACCCCTCTTCTCTCACCTTCTGATCAAACAGTTCCTGAGAGGAGCTAACAATTTAAGACACCCAAGGAGAGCTCCCACTCCCGCCTGGGATATTAACTTTGTATAGAGAAGTTCACGCTCCCCCCTTTTGAGCCTGCTGCTACAGCAGGGTTAATATTCCTCTCTTGGAAAACAGCCTTACTTCTAGCCATCACTTCAGCAAGAAGAGTGTATTGAGTTACAGACCCTTATGGCTGTGGAACTCTTCATTATCTTCCATGTGGACAGGGTTTTCCTCAGGGCTAACCAATCATTTATGCCCAAGGTGGTGTCCAGTGTGGCTTTAAAGCAATCCATCCATTTACCAACCTTTTTTCCTAATCCTCAGAATAAAGGGGAAAGGATCCTGCGCTCCTTGGATGTGCACAGACAGCTCAGGTTCTACCTTGACAAGACTAAACCTTTCAGAAAATCTGACCAGCTGCTAGTCGGCTTTGCTACAGGGGCAAAGGGCAAGGCCATTTCTAAATGGATAGCACACTGCATCCATTTTTGCTACAAACACCATGAAAAACCTACCCCACAGGGCATCAGACCTCATTCCACTAGGGCTACCTCAACCTCTACAGCATTTCTCAGGGGAGGTCCCTACCAGGGACATCCTGGAAGCTGCAATCTGGAGTTCTGTACACACCTTCATCAAGCATTACCACTTACCTATCTTTTCTAAATTTAGAGCTGGATTTGCCACAGCAGTCTTACAAGGCCTGCTAGCCAGCCCTAATACTTCTTGACTTCCTCCACCCTTCCTCAGCTTTGGGAATCAACCCAAGTGTGATGACTGCAACAGTGAAGCACAAAGAACATGGTACAGTTGTGTACACTTACCATAAATGTAGATCTTTGAATTTATTCACTGTTGCAGTCCTGGTTACCCTCCTCCAGTCCCTGTCTTTTCTATACTTTCTACCTATCTTCTTTTTTGGCCATATCTTATGGCAATGGTATTTACTTTCTACTGGGGGTGTTCCACACCATGTGATTGCTTCCTATTTTGGGGGCTCCTGACATCTGGGGCAAGAAAAACTGATGTAATGGCATCGGCTGCATGTTTTATACCCTGATGACCTGACGTCATGGAAGAGGCAATGGCATGTGACGCAGAAATCCCAAGACTCTGATATTCGAGCCTACTGAGGGCTACCTGCAAGCAGATAACTCTGGTGTGATGACTACAACAGTGAAAACACTCGAACATCTACATTTATGGTAAGTGTACACAACTGCACTTTCTCTGGTGCAACAATATTGTGTGAGTTACTGTTCTGCAGCCTTTCTTATTCTTCTGTCAGGGTTCAGCATGTCTGCCCATGGATCCTCCTCTTTTAATGCAGTTTCATTTCACAGTGTTCATGAATGGGGTTTTGTGTAAGAGGCCTCCAAGAAAACTGGTAGCCCCTCTGTGAGATCTTACTTTTGTGTTAGATGAGTTAACACTTGCTCCAGTTGAACCAGAAAACATGGCTGACTGGCGGATCATTACATGGAAAAAATGTTACTGATTGCATGACCTTTACAAGAAGAGTATCTGAGTTGCAAGCTCTTATGGTGAGTCAACCCGATCTTTTTTTCCACAGGGACAGGGTTTCTTTGAGAACTAGTCCTTTTTTGCCTAAAGTGGTATTTGAGTTTACTTTAAACCAAACTATATATCAACTTGTTTTCTTTCCTGAATCTAAAAATGAGGGAGAAAGGGTGATCTGTACCTTGGAAGTCCACAGACAACTCGGTTACTATCTTTACAGAACTAAATCTTTCAGATCTTCTGATCAATTGTTCATTTCTTGTGAAGGTGAGAAGAGACAGCCTGTGTCAAAACAGAGTATTTCCAAATGGTTGTCTAAGGCTATTACCTTTTGTTATACTCACCATAACAAAAATATTCCGGGTAGGGTCAAGGCTTACTCTACCAGGGCCTTGGCTTCATCTATAGCTTTTTGGAAAGGGTTGTGTTCTAGAAACATTCTAGATGTTACTTAGTCCTCTGTACATATTTTTAAAACATGCTATAAGTTTGATTCCTTCTATAGGTCCAGATCAACGTTTACTAGGATCATTCTCCAGAGGCTTCTAGACTTTTCTCCTTCCACCTTCCAAATATAGTTAGCTAAGGTAATCTGCCCATATTGCTAAGGCTACTGCAGCAGTGATCAATATGATGAACATAGTACAGCTGTATAAGTTAAGCTTACCATAATAGTAGATGTTTGAATGATCACTGCTGCAGTAGCTGCTCCCTCCCTCTATCCCCCTTGTTTTTTTGGTGTGTTTTTTTATGCCAGGGTGTGGACATTTTTTCCCCCTAGGATAGACCTTTCAATGCACAGCCTCTCTTCTGGCAGGAAAACTTGGAAGGGCTTCACTCCCAAACTTGTCTTTTAGTCAGTTCAGCTTGAGCTGCCTGACAATTTGGGCATGTGGAAGGTGCCTGAAGCTTTGGAAGCTGGGTGGCTGTTATATCCTTAGTAAGATATAACACACATTGGTAAGGCATGAACACCAATGATCATTCAAGCATCTACATTTATGGTAAGCTTTCTTTATACAGCTGTACTTTTTTGTTTAAAATTGTTTTGTTTTATGCTAGTAATTAAAATTTTTTGGACTGTCATGGGACTGTAGTTCTTTTATTTCTTTCAGTGTAAACCTTGAAGTTCATCAGTTGACCACTGTCCCAGTAACCTTTGCTATATGAGTTATATTGTGCTTAGGATATAACACCTGATCAGCTTCCAAAGATTTCAGGCATCATCCATATGCCACAAAACATTGATAGCACAAGTAGACAGTGGAGCAAAACAGCAGTGTAGACTTCAAGCCCTTCAGAGCTTTTCCTGCTGCTAAAGAGTACTCCTCTTGTGGACTTGCAAGGATCAACGGTCAGCTAGCTTATCTCCATTTCTGGGCAGATAAGTTGCCTTCTGAGGCTGAAAAAAAACTTGACAACTTATTTTGTGACTAAAACAATACCTTTTTTAATGTGAAGTTTGTTTTATGCTAATATTTTGTTTTTTCTTGGACTGTCATATGACTTTCAGCAATTTGATAGACTGTGCTTATTTTTTTTTCTTTCAGTGTAAAGCTATATAAATGTATTTTTTTTATGTAACTTTTTGTTAGCAAACCTTTACATATTTGTGTTTTGAGTCTGGGGTAAGAGTACATTGTAGCTGCCATGCTGTTTTTGAGGTAAAAACACGTTTTACTGATTACTTCTGTCAGTTGTACCCAGACTTCAGGATTCATTCTCAGCTTTACAATGGAGCAGATGAATGGTTTCTTCCTTCTTTCCTCTAGTCACAAAAATAAAATTTGTAGACCGCCTTTGCCCCTTCAGCAGGCTAGTAATTTCCCACATTTGCCGATGGGCGGGTATTCTTTGGCCATTTCTGGTCTTCAAACTACACATCATCTTCCTTAGTTTCCTCTGGTGTAGTTCCTTTAGCCACTATGGACAGGAGATTAGACATGTCCTCTGCGGCTGTCGGAAAGTCCCTAGATGGTATGGGATAACCACTGTTGTCATTCTAGGAGGAAGGGGTAAGGAATGCTCGTCTGCATAGGCAGACTGAGATGTCTGTTCCCTAATGTAATATTACTGACAGGAGTTTGTCAGTTTCCATGGCTATTCCAGTTAAAAAGAAGCAGAAAATTAAACATTTATTTTCTCCTAAGTTAATTTAGACAGCAATAATTTATTTAGCTTAGATCAAAGCTTGGTACAGGCTCTTTAACCTATCTCATTCTGAATTTTTGTGGTAAAAAAAGGAATTCTTCATTTTCTGAAGATTTCCAGTATGACGAGTAGGGAAATTATTGTGAGGGAATAACCTTTTTTCCTCAAGTAACTGGTTCTGATTCTGGGGAGAGTGTTTGTTTTGATTGTCTCTTGGAAGACATTTTTTTTTTCTGAAACCATATGTAGGATGAACCAAATACTTTAGTGAGAGCATAATGACTTTCCTATTTCTGTGAACTAAATATTTGGATTTATTATCACTGGAATTTTTTCAACCTGCTCCTGTTTACCCTTATTCCTTTCAGTTTTAGAGTACTACAGCCTATAACAAACCTGACACTCATCTTGCAGTCACTGAAAAGGCAGATAAACTTTACAAAGTTCTTCAGTCTTGCAAGTTTTTATTTTTCCAGCTTTAGTCCTGACCCAGCAGTCATTTCCTTGGCAAATCCATCTACAGCTAAGCATCTAGTAAATGTTAATTCTTCTTCCTCTGATAAGGATGAGAACGCCTTTGATAGAATTGAAAAAAAATGTGTATACCTCTGCCACACTTATTTTTAAAATTCTTAATCATCAAGCGCTTGTGTTAAAGTTTTGCCTTGCTTCATTTGAGAATACAAGGAACATAATACCCATTGTATGTTTTTCTGTGGGAAAATCTTCTCAGTACATTACTTGAGACAAAAAAAGCAATCAATCAAACATTCTTTGAAATATACTTAATGACTCCACTGATGCGTTTTTCAGAACAGCTGATATTAAACTGTTATGAGGAGGTTTGCATAGTTACATTCTCAGAATTTACCTGAGGATGTCAAAGCTGAAATTTTGAATTTTTCACTTGATAAAGTTGTGTTTGAACAATCTGCTGAGGAGCTCCTGAAAAGTGTTAAGAGAGAGGGAAAGTGATTAAAGGGATGACTCCGGTTTTTCAGCGTTCCTTTCCTAAGTTTGTTAAAGGTTTCTTAACCAAGTCAGGATCATCTTATAAAAAGCAAAACAAGCAGACTCCGCAAACTTCAGCTCTAAAAACAATGGCAAGAATCCAGAAAAGAAGTGTGTGGCGGGGGGGGGGGGGGGGGCTGCTCCCAGTAACCAGGGCATTGCCACAAGTTTAATGACTGTTGACAAATTGTAACCTCTACCTTCCCACCATTACAAGCCTTTAAATCTCTGCCATAATCAGGGCTCTCCTTTCCTGTCTGACAACAGATGGTATAAGACAAATGGATTCTGAAGGTTATCCATCTAGAGGGCAGATGGCAGTGGGGAGTCCATGCTTCCTTTTCAGGAGATTCCTCCTCATTCACCAGGTCAGACTCTGTTTTTCCTCCTGTCATTCAGCAACTGCTGACAAAGGGAGTTGTAGAGCCTCGTCTTTTTTATCTGTCAGGGAAAGGTTTTTACTCAAGAATATTTCTAGTATCAAAGAAAGAAGCTTCATGGAGAGACAAGTTCTAGATCGTTCCATTCTCAGGCAGTTTGTGAAAGTCCCAAGTTCAAGATACTAACCCTTCACAGTCAGTTACAACTTAATTCACCTTTCAGCTTTTTGGGGGGAATGCTAGATTAAAAAAATGCTTATATATTTCTGTAGCCTCAGATTGCAAATTTTTTTTTAAATTTTCTCTGTCTAGATTCCACTTTTAGTTCTCATCATTACACTTTGGGTTTTCCACTGCTCTGATGGTTTTCAGAATGTGTCTAGCTCTAGTAATGACCTATTTCAGACTCCAAGGTTTACATATTTTTATGTGTTTAGATTACTTGCTTATCTTTAAATTGTCAGATGTCTGTCAGTTCACAGAGAGAATTCCATCACAGAATGATTTCCAAGGAAACATTCAATAATCTTGTTTGACTCCTCACAGGACTGTTTCGTGGAATGTCTCAGATCAAAGAGCTTTTTTTTCATAGGAAAAAGTAGGTCTATATCTGGCTCTATTCCTTTGTATTTCCATTCAGTCCAGGACTTCAGCAAAGACATTTCAAAGATACTAAGATTCACGGCTTCTGTGATTCTCATGATCCTTTAGCAAAACTCCTCATGAGGAAGATTCAGTGGTACTTACACTCTGTATGGTCTCAACATCAACACCCCCTGACATTTCAGATTCCAATTTTGGGATTTGTGAAAAAGAAATTACTTTGGTGGAGAGACCATTTTTATCTGAATACAGATCATCCATTCTCCCTTCCATCTCCGACATGGCCTGTAACAACAGATGCCTCAGACTTTTCTCGGGGAGTTGCATCTGTGGGGGTAAAAATGCAGGGTCTTTGGAACAAATGAGTCCTATCAAAACATATAACCATAAAAGAGATGTGAGCAGCCATAAATGCGCTAAAATCTCTCAATCTTCTGTAATCACCAGGTTCTCTACCACTTATTACTGACAACACCACTGTGACATGGTTCATAAACAAATGGAGGAGGGGCCACATCTTACTGTCTGTACATATTAGTTGTGGTCGCTTGGGATATAGCAGTTCAACACAATCTCCCTCTACAGCCATGTAACTTTTTGGTAGAGTAGCACTGGCTTAATTTCTGGTGTCATTCAAAGGGGATCCAGTGTCTGTCTGCCTGGGATGACATGCTTGACAAGCCACGCTGCTTCGCAAGGGACGGCTTGCACCTGTCACCCCTGGGATTCCGGATATTGGCTAAGGCTCTTGCCACCCCCATAGTGCCTTTTTTAGGCAAGGCTCAAATTCTAAACCTACCACCCTAGAAAACAAAAATGGGAAGAAACTAAGGGTAATGCTGCTCAATGCCAGACGTCTAAATCTCAAAATGCACGCACTCTAGGCCCTTCTCAGTATGGAGAACATTGATGTCTGTGCTGTGACTGAAACCTGGTTCAAGGCTCCTGAGAGCACCCCGGCACTATCAGGTTTTACCTCATATCATGCGTTCCGGCCCCAAAACCTGGACCACACCACAAAAGGAGGGGGTGTATCCATATTCATCAAGGATACCCACACCTCCAGGTTGGTGGCAACGCACGAAGCATCGGAAACCATCCAGGTGCAATTAACCATAGGCAAAACTGCTCTACAATTTGTAGCGTGCTACAGGCCACCCTCTCAAACTCAGGAACCCCACACAGCCTTCCTGAAGACACTGGAGGGTATAAATGTATCTCCAAACACCATTATATTGGGTGACTTCAACTACCCAAATATAGACTGGGAACATTACTCAAGCACAAACTTTCTAGCCCAAAGGTTCCTGGAGTTCATAAATTCAAATGCCATGGAACAACTAGTCACCGTTCCCACAACAGGAGAAAATATACTAGATCTCATCATCACAAACATGGGGACAAAATGCTCCACACCGGAAGTATATCCCTCATTGGTGAGATCAGATCATAAACTAATCTCACTGGATATCCACATCCGCCCCACCCCAAACAAAAAAGACCACAGTGAAGAACTTCTCTAAAGCAAACTTCACACTACTCAAGACTGGTGTGGTATCCTTCAAGGCCCCTGAGCCAGTGGAAACCACAACCCAAGCTGTGGAAGCCCTTACAAATGCCTTCTACAAACACCTCCAGGACTGCATGGATCAGGCAATCCCTAATAAAACCAAGACTCTTTCCACCAAGGGCAAACGTCCAGTCTGGTGGACCCCAGCCATAAACAAACTTTACAATAAGAGGAGAAAGCTGTTACATGATAGAGCAAAATCCATAAAAGAGAAGACACCTTTGATCATTATTAGTAAAAAAATACGAGCACTCATAAAATCATCCAAGGCCAACTTTGAGAGAAAAATTGCCATAGATTCAAAAGACAATCATAAGGCCTTCTTCAGCTATGTTAGAAACCTGGGTGGAAACTCCCAGATATGCTCAGAATTAGTCCAAAATGATACAAAAATCACTGAACCCACAGACATTGCCAACATACTGGCAGACAGGTTCAGTGCAAACTTCACCCCCTCTCCCCCAAAAGGAGAGATAACTATCCCAGCGGAGTGCAGCCTCCCAGACATCTCCAATGCGCAGGTGAAAGCTGCTCTCTCTAAAGCTAAAAACACAGCATCAATGGGACCGGATGGTGTCCCCGGCTGTGTGCTATACGAACTCAATGAGGAACTAAACCCGCACATAAGGCAGCTGTTTAATCATAGCCTTACCACAGGATACATGCCCAAGGAGTGGCGTACGGCAACTGTGGTCCCACTCCACAAAGGCGGTGCCTCTACGGACACTGGTAATTACCGCCCCATAAGCTTAACAAGCCTGGTCTGCAAAGCTATGGAGAGGATCATAATAGAGCTCATAAACAAAGACATAGGGGACTTGCAGACATTGGACCCGACCCAGTTTGGCTTTGTCAAGGGCAGATCATGCCTTTTGAACTTGGTCGACTTCTTCGAAACAGTCACCAAGGCCATTAATGAGGGAAAGGCAGTCCATACAGCCTACCTTGACCTTGCAAAAGCTTTTGACACAATACCCCACTCGGGTATTATAGAGAAACTTACCAACTTAAATGTAAACCCATATGTCACAAGATGGGTTGCAAACTGGCTAAAGGACAGAACCCACAGGGTTAGAGTAGCTGGCGCCATGTCAGACTCCAAGCCGGTCACAAGTGGTGTCCCACAGGGCTCAGTCCTTGGCTCCCTGTTGTTCGGCATCTACTTCTCAGAAGTACAGGCTAACATAGGAGGACTATGGCTGACAAAGTTTGCAGATGACTGCAAACTGGGAGCCATAGTGGAAAGTACATCGGACACAGATATCCTTCAGAGGGGTCTCACGGAAACTGATAGCTGGTGCCAGAGCCATGGCCTGAAGTTAAATGCCAAAAATGTATAGTCATACCCTTCAGGAAAAACAAGGTAACCCCAAGCTACCATATAGGTGGCAATCCACTAAGCACAGAAGAGGTTATCAGGGACCTGGGGACCCAAGTTTACAGTGGCCTTTCTTTTGACACTCACATTGCTAAAGTGGTTAGAAAAACCTTCTACATTGCCCACCTGATCATGAAGGGATTCACATCCAGATCAAGTGAGGTCATTGTTCCCCTGTACTCTTCACTTATCAGACCAATGATAGAGTACAATGCCCCATTCGGGATGTATCTCCCCCGACACCTGCAGCAATTGGAGAGACCCCAAAAGTTCCTCACCAAAAGGATAAAGGGACTCCAAAATCTGTCCTATGCTGCCAGACTGAAGAAACTCCAGCTCTATTCAGTCGCATACCGTCTGCTCAGAGGTGACTTGTGCCTGACATAGAAGGCCATGTCCAACCCGGAATTCATGGACATGCTCCACCTCAAAAAATCCAAATCTACCAGATCCACTAGAGCAAGCGACTTAAACCTTAGCACGGATATAAATAGGACATGCTGGAGGGATAGATTTGTCACCCAGAGACTCCCTATGTTGTGGAATAAAATCCCAGTCCATGTGAGGCAGAGCACCTCGCTGGCTCTGTTCAAGAGAAATCTTGACCGGTGGATGGGAGATCGTAGGTTTACCCCAGGAATCATCTCTGTGTCACTGCTGGACAGAGGCATAACAAACTAATGGGCACAGTATTTTTTAACATAAGGGGTGGCGTAAGCCACAAAAACTCTGGGCTAGGCTTATAAATGCCTTAGGGCAGATAGCCTAGTATAAACCTATGAACCTATGAACTTTGTGGCAGACAGGCTATGCAGGACCAGGACAGACCCTCATGATTAGAAATTGAATCAGGGAATCTTCAGCTATTTGATCCAGCTGTGGGGAACACATTATGTAGATCTTTTTGCCAAAAGCAAAATTCTGCTCCACAACTCATTGCAAGCAGGTCTGGAAAACAGATGTAGTCTGTTTTCCTTGGGTGTGAATGTTCCTGTATGCTTTTCTACCCTTTTTGCCGATATCCAGTATCATTCTGAAGATTCAAAAGATCTTCTCAAAGATCATTGTGGGAACTCCCTTCTAGTGTAGGCAACAGTGGTTCTCCCTTCTCTTGGAAGTGGCCATTGTGAATTACCACAAGCTTTCTTGCAGACTGAACCTACTCACACAATATAGGTGGATGCTTGATACATCCCACTTGAAAAATCTTCAACTAGCTGCCTGGATGTTACAACTCTAATAACTTTTATGCACCTTTTCTTCTGACGACATGCATGCAGCAGGTATTAAAGTGAAAAAGGAGATCATATATCAGTAAATGGAAAATATTTTCTAGTTGATGGCAAAATAAGAACCAAGATCCTCTTAAGGCTAGTATTTCTCTGGTTCTGCAATATTTTTTGAGTTGTTATCCCCGGCCTTGCTTACTGCTCTATCAAGATTCAGTTATTGGCCATTTCAGCATGTCTGCCATGGATCCCCCCTTTTTCAATGCATTCTTATGCCAAAATGTTTTTGAAAAGGGTTCTGCATGCCCTGTCAACAGGTGGTTTCTCCTACGGGTCATAATATTGTTTTGGAAAAGTAAACTTTTGTTTTTTTGAAGCAGTTCATCAGTCTGATTTGAGGCTCTTAACATGGAAAAAAGATTTGCTGATTACTGTAACTTCTGCAGGAAGAGTATATGAATTGCAAGCTCTCATGGTGGGTTAGCCTTATCTCATTTTTTTTGTTAGTTTGTTTTACAAAGACAGGGTTTGTATAAGAACCAGTCCTTCATTTATACCTAAAGTGGTATCTAAGTAAACTTTGAGACAGACTAGTTATTTCCCTGTCTTCTTCCCAGAGCTTAAAAATGAAGGAGAAGAGTCTTCATATTGTGGGTGTGCACAGACAGCTCAGATACTATCTTGACAGAAATAAAACCTTCAGAAATTCTGATCAGTTGTTTATTTCTTGTAAAGGTAAGAAAAAAGGACAACCTGTGTCAAAGCAGACTATTTTCATTGGTTGTCCAATGCTATCTTCATTTGTTGTTCCCACCATAACAAAGTCATTTTCAGGCAGGGTCAAAACACAGTCTGCTAGGGATTTGGCTTTATTACTGCCTTTTTAGAAATGTGGTGCATGTTAGAAGTATTATAGAGGCATCAACTTCGGTCCTCTTTATGTACTTTCACAAAACACTACAGCTGAGGCTCCATTTCCAGGTCAAAAGCAGGTCTTGTTAAGTGTTATCTGACCATCTCAAGGATTACTTGCATAAAGTTAGACCCTCTTAGTAAAAAAGTCTGCATATCATTGCTGGAGCCTTCCTGTGTCCTGAAAGAGTGCTCTTCAAACTATCTGGAGATATACAGAGCTAAGTATATTTTTCTGGCACTTCAGAGTTGTGTACTGGTAATTGTTGTTTGCAGGGGCAGCCCGTGCTATTGGACTGCCGGACTGCAGCCCCCCCAGCTGTAAAATAAGAAAGAAAGTTAAATAAAATAAAGCACAAAAGAAAAAACGATCGCAAATAGCAGACTTTCGCGCATGCGCACTAGCATTTCCAATATCCGGACTGCTGCTGAGACAGTCTGGAGCATGCGCAGATTGTCTCAGCAGCAGTCCGGATAACGAAGCATTCAAGTGCAGAGATCCCAGAAGTTGCATAAACTGTCACGGAAAGGGATCGGACTTGGACTGCAACGTCGGCAGGCGGGGAGTCTCATCAGGGAAGGACATGTCGCGGGCTTAACGAAGCTGTGGAAGGATGTATTTAGTGCTGCTCCAATGAATGAAGCTGTGGAAAGATTTACCTGTCCCAGGTAGGGTGTGTGTGTGTCTGTGTAAAATGCCTCAGGTGCTACATGGTGGTGGGTAGAGAATAAGGCTTGAACCCTATACCTTGGGACCAGGTGGCAAGAGCCTGAATTCCCTACCCACCACCATTTGTAAAAATGTTGCAGATTTTTCCCTCATACTTGTTCTGTTCATCATAAAATCTGTGGTTTCTGTATTTTTGTGTCCTTGCAAAGCCAGTAGTGCATTGGTGCAGTGGTAGCATTTTTGCCTGACAGCTATATGTTCTCTGGTTTGATTCTTAGCTGGGATGCCTTACCTTCTGTGTGGAGTCTATATGCCCTCCCTGTTTTTGTTTCCTCTAGTGTCCTCCCATCTTACAAAGACATGTGTCTGTCTGGAGTGTTTCTCCCTGGGCCTCTGCTAAAAATTAGCTTTTGTTCCAAGTCAGACTTTCCTGGTTAACAAATGTTAAAAATGACACACATTTGAATATCAGACTTCATATTCTTCAGAAAGTGCATGGTAACACGAAAGCTTTTATTCTAGCAATTTTCTAAGTGTATAAGATGGATATTTGAAATTTGTCCCTATTTTGGGGACTGTATTCCCCCATTATTGGCTTCATCCAGGTTTTATGCTAAGGTTGAGAGCTATGGTAACAACTGAATTCACTGAATATGTTTGGGGGCTATATATTCCCCCATTACTGGCTTTGTCCAGGTGTTTTTTGCTAAGAGGTTGAGAGCTATGGTGAGAACTGAATTCACTGAATGCTTGGGGGCTGTATTCACCCATTATTGGCTTTGTTCAGGTGTTTTGTGCTAAGAGGTTGACAGCTGTGCTATGGTGAGAACTGAATTCACTAAATGGTAGCCATTTAAGTTTCCGTCTTCCTCTTTCACAAAACAGCTGATTTGGCATAGTAGTATGTTGCTCTGTTTTGCACAGGGTCCTGGGTTTAAGGCTTGGCAGTGAAATGTATGGTGGTAACACAGCATTTTATTCTAGCAACTTTCCAACATTATACAAGCAATGTTTAAAATGTGTCCCTGGTTCTTGGGCTTTTGTCCCCCCCCCCACAATAAACTTTGGCCCTTTCCAGATTTCTTTGTGCTGCAAAGTTCAGAGATGTAACTGAGTGAGTAGATTTTACAAGGAGCTGAGAGCTGCAGGGGAGCAGAAATTTAGTGCTGCTTATGTTGAGTCTGCTTGCATTGTTAATAGCACAACAGGTAGTATACTTGCTTTTGATACAGAAGGCTGTGGGTTCTACTCCCACAGTAGATAGATGCATTTTTGATACTGTACTGTGTTGCAAAAGGGGTGGATGCGAAGATACCTAGTAACTATGAACCTGTTATCAGTTTACCATCCATTCCCTATTGCAATATTGCTAGCTTATCATTTTTTTAGTGTAAGATAGGCAATTTATTCCTCAAGGGTAACTGGCACTTTATTTGTAGATGAAACAATGAAATACAAAGTTGTTTGCTAGCAGCAACCTCTTCATTAATTACAGATCTCTTTAATGTGGAATTATTTAGATGACCGAGTCTGGAAACTCATAATCAGAATAAAAAATAACCTTACCAAGGATGGTGACATCCACCCAAACCCAGGCCCAAACACCTCATCTATGCCCAATCTCTCAGATAAAACCCCAACCACTATAAGCCCAACTCACAGACCCCACGGCTCCTTGCTGGCTTGTCACCTAAACATCAGGAGCATAAACAACAAAACCCAGCACCTACATGCTCTCCTGGCAGTATATTCACCTGAGATACTCTGTCTCACAGAAACATGGCTAAAACCTGCCACCAAAGACACTGAAGTCCTGCCACCCGGGTACAACATGCATAGACTTGATCGCACCCATAAAAAGGGTGGTGGGGTAGCAATACTCTATAAATCCACCATATCTGTAACCATGGCCACCTTACAACCCCCCCTATTCAATAACACCGAAATTATCATTGCAAAGCTACACATTAACAAACAAAAAAGCATAAACATTGTCTGTGTCTACATTCCCCCAGGAAAGAACATTGACACCCTAGAGGAATTCCTGACCTGGCTCAACAATAACCAGCCACAGGAAAATATAATCCTCGGGGACATCAACATAGACTGGTCAGCCTGTTCCACTCAACCTCCAATGACCCACATTAACCTCCAAGGATTTACCCAAACCATAGCCTCACCCACTAGGCCAAGTAGATCACATAACAAGGCTAGTACTATAGATTGGATACTTACAAATAACTTCCCCCATCTCTATTCAACAGGCACTCTACCAGATGATCTAAGTGACCATAGCCTGACATATATACTCAGACACAAGTTCAACTACCATCTGCAACCTATATGTAGAACTATAAGAATCAACAGAAGCTTTGACCCTCTAAAATTTAACAGTGAACTAAAGGCGTGCAACTGGACTGCACTACAATGGCTCCCACTAGATGAAGCAGTCTCCTACTTCAATGACAAATTCCTCACCATCCTCATCCTCCACGCCCCTAGTAGGACTAGTAGAACCAAGGTCAATACTGCACCTTGGCTCACCAAAGAAACCAGGGACAAAATGATATCAAGAAATAAAGCATGGGCCACCTACCGCACAACTAAAACACAACCCGACTAACTCCTATTTAGGCAACTAAGAAATGAGGCAAAAAAATCCATAACGGAAGATAAAAAGAACTACTATCACCACTTACAACAAGCACACAAAACAAAACCCCAGAAATTCTGGGCAGGAATTAACAGACTACTCCATCCAGGACAAACAACCACCCCAAACCCAAATGGTACCAATCAAAAAACTCCAGAAGACACGGCAAACTCCTTTAACTCCTTCTTCACAGAAACCATCCAAAATTTAGCTAACCAACTCAAACCCACAGGACTTAATCCTAACAAAGAAATGTCCAGCACAATAGCCCCCTTCAAACTCCAATCCGTCCCCACCAAACTCATTAAGACCCTACTTAGTAAACTAAGACCAACCACCCTGGCTGCAGACCTCCTACCAGCTAACTACTTACAACAGGCTGCAGAAGCAATCGCATACCCTATTTCTGTCCTTATCAACCGTACTATATCAGAAGCCGTTATCCCCAGCATATGGAAAATCTCACATGTAATACCACTACACAAGGGGGGCAGTTCTGCCGAACTGTCCAACTACAGGCCTATAGCTATTCTGTCCCCACTAGCTAAAATCATGGAAAAGTGTGTTCATATTCAACTCATGAAATATCTCACACAGAACAAACTATTATCTAATTCACAACATGGCTTTAGACCCAATCACAGCACCACAACAGCTCTCCTCTCCTTCTCTGATGCCATCAACCACAATCGTAACAATAACAATCTGTCCTCTGCCCTCTTCTTAGACCTTTACAAGGCCTTTGACATGGTAGATCACAAAATGTTAGTGAAAAGTTTGGAAGCCCAAAACTTAAACAAGCAAGCCCTCCAATGGTTCGAGTCTTACCTACAAGACAGACAACAGGCAGTACTGTGGAAGGGCAAACTCTCCTCTCACCTCCCCATCAAACTTGGAGTTCCTCAGGGATCAATACTAGGTCCCCTTCTTTTTTCCATCTTTATAAATGAACTTAGTGCAGTCATACCAGAGGCTACCTGCATTCAATATGCAGATGACTCAACCTTGATCTGCTCTGCCTCCTCCCCAACAAAACTTTTCACATTAACCCAAAACACCTTCAACAAGGTTGAAAATTGCCTATTAAACCAAAAACTAATACTAAACCCCAACAAAACTAAGTTACTTCCCTTCACCCCAACAAATAGAACCAAACCACCCTCATTCAACATAACAGCTAATAATGGCATCATCATCTCCCCAGTAACCCAAACCAAACTATTGGGTGTCATGATCGATGACAACCTTAGGTTTGATGTACATATCAACCAAACCATAAAAACTATCAATAAGAAATTTGGCAGCCTCTATAGGATCAGATCATTCCTAACCCCGCCAGCAAGAACTGCTATTGCCAGATCGCATCTCTTATCAACCCTTCTCTCCTCCCTCTCTTCTCCCACCTGAGTAAAACTGACCTCAAAAAATTGTCAACTTCCTATAACCACATAGCCAGATTTGCTACTGGCACACCCTACCGGACCCACCACTGCCAGAACCTGAAACTCTTAGGCTGGCTGGAACTACAACAACTCCTCCAACTCAACCAGCTCTTAGTAGCCCATAAAATTCTCCACCACCCAGACATTACTCCAGCCCTTAGTAACATAATCCGCCCTTATAGTAACAATTGGACACTCCGCTCATCCACCAAACTATTAGTACTTATGACCAAATCAAACCACACTGCAGGTGACTCCCTCTTTGCCAACTCTGTTAGTAAATATTGGAACTCACTACCTGATAACATTACCCAAGAATCTTCACCAACGATATTTAAACATAAACTAAAAAGCCACCTTAAGTCACACTGGCTATGCCCCTTCACCAACCCGGACTAGTACCCCTGACTCTCCTCGACCGTACCCTACCAGTCCACCCAATCATATTGATCAATCATACAAACTAATCTAGGTCTGATTGCCTTAATAAATTTCCTAAACCATACGTAACTAAGGAACTCTCTCCTATTTCTACCACTTATTGTATGTCTCCTATGGATTGCCTTATGGATGGATACATTCTGCTTTGTCTGGTATTACCATGTATGTCCTGCAATTGAAATCATTGTGCTATCTACTTTTTCTTTGTACCCACTTTTACTTAATGTTATTTACCCAATATGTGTAATACTTCTAAATTGTTGTATGTCTGGAGCTTTTCTCCCCGGGATATGTGTAATACTTCTAAATTGTTGTATGTCTGGAGCTTTTCTCCCCGGGACTCCGCTGAAAACGGATATGTATCCAGTCGGACCATCCCGGTCAACCAATGTAAAATAAATAAATAAAAATAAAATAAATGACTTGTACTTCTTCACAGATTGTGCATATGTACTGATACTGGTGGACTGTAGAAGTTTGAGTAGACTTTTATGATAGAAATATTCTGAATTGGGCAGTTTTGTCATTACTGGTGCATGCATTTTGTTTCATTGTTTACTGGAAAAATTTCAAAACAATAAATTTAAAACACCCACTAAAACTGTACTGTATTGTACAAGGAATACAATTTAATAAAATCAGGAAGGTGTATGAAAGAGCATGTGTATGTTTCGTGTGCAAGGGGCCTGTGATTTGAAAACAGCCCAAACCCAAAGTTAATCTGCCACTGGCAAAATGTATTTTCTTTGAATGTGGGTTTCAATGCTGTTTCAGTGATTGTTTGTTTTCAAGGGCAGAGAAGTTTTAATGCTAAGTCTGTTCTCATTGTCAGACTGCATTGCTTTGTTTAGCAGATATGATATCTATTAGTGTTTGCGCTGTAAAATGCAAAATAAAACTTTTAAATGAAGTCCAAATCATCGCAGAAGTAAAGTAGTATGCACATTAGTGTTTATGGTAAATGGGGTGAAATAGCCAAGTGATGGTTCATTGGAATGGCTGTAGGGGGGAAGCTCCATTCGACCATGATTTTGTGAGGGGGGAAGGGCAGCAAACTCAAAGACAGCCCCGGCTGAACTATACCTCTCAACTGTCCAGATTTTTGCAGAATTAATAGATTTTTGTTTTTTATTTTTCATTTGTTCCTCATAAAATTTTTGGTTTTCTGTCAAATCATTTAGGAATGAAGTCACTAAATAATGACAGACACTGAGTTTCAGACTTCATAACCTTCAGAAAAATGCATGCTAAAGCAAGACCTGTTATTTGATCAACTGTCGAGCAATTTTTAGTACTGTTTATATGTTCCCCCAATATATTTGGCCTTGTCCAGATTTCCTGCATTAACAGGTTGAGAGGTACATCCAAATAAATTGCTTTATAGAATTAGGCATATCCAAACCTCTCAACTGTCCCCGATTTTTGGCTCAAAATGTTGCTCTTCCCCTAATAATCCCTCCGCAAAATGGCAATTTTGGAAGAAAACATGGAGGGTTTACAGTTAATAAATAACTGTAATAATCAGTTACAGATTACTTTTATTTCAGAAATGCATGTAGATTCTTTTATTTTGTCAGCTGCTCAAGTTAGCAGTACTAATATTAAAAAGTGTCCCTTCTTTGACAGGTTCCCAGCTGTATTGTGTGGCTATTTTATATTTTTGAATCACATTTTTGGTCCATTTTTCATAAAATTGTGTTTTTTTGGCAAATTAGTGGCAAATCATTAAAGACTGAAGTTAGAAAATAATGACAGACATTTCAGTTTCAGATTTCATACCCTTCAGAAAATTCATACTAATGCAAGACCTACTCTTCTATTATCTTTCTAAGTTTATAAGAGCAATATTTAAAAATTGTCCTTAATTTTGGGCCTTTGTCCCACTTCTATGTATGGCTTTGTCCAGATTTCTTGCTCTGAGGTTGAGAGGTATGACGAATGTGTCAGGGCCATCGCAGTCAGCCAGAGACATTTCAAATTGTGACATACTTGTTGCACCCCACTCCCCCATGTAGTGACTCTGGATGTGTCCAAGCAAGGCAAGGAGCAGTTATGCAGTGTAAATGTGCAGACTATCCCCCCATCCAAGGTAGACACAAGTACTACAATGGCTTTTCATCTGTCCTTGATTTTGCAGAATGTTCGGGTTTCTGTCATATTTTTATACTGTTGATTTATGCTTATTATTATTCAGAAAGTGCCTGTTGCTCTGTGTTTAAGTAGCAGTGCTTTAATGACCATCTCGTAAGCTTGTCTGAGATTGTAAGATGCAAGTAAGTTTTAATAAGCATACTGTTAAAGAATTGCCAACATTGAAAGCCTTTCTGTTGTTGCCATGCAGAGAATACTTACATAACTAGATAACATATAAGCCTTGGGTATTGAAATGCATATGACAGTATTTGTAATAAAGGACAGGATTACATTATTTTAAGAGCTCATTACAGGCTTTACCTGCAAACTAAACAGAATGCCAATCTATAATATGCGGTCCATATCCTGTGCAGTAACCTTTAAGTAATGTATGTTGAGCTTGTTTCCTGTTTGCTTTTCATTTTTTACTTTGATCATGTTTTCCCCATGAAACAAGTAGATAGTTGTTGTCAGGCAGCAGGTCTTTTTTTGGATAAGAAACATTTTTACAAGTGGGGGTATCACAGAGATTGCTACTTTCAGCATGTTACTTGGTACTTTAATGGAGCTGAATATAAATTATAATTACAACTGGAATACAAGAAGTGGTTTGAGTTGAGTGCTGCTTGTTATTCTTATACTTGATTTTGACTAGCATTCCAGTAATGTATTTAAAAAGTAATTTATTTTTTCATGCCTCACAACCTTTTTGTTTCCATATAGATATTAAGTAAGCTGTCATGCAGCCAATGGATTGAAATATGTTTTTTCTTCTACACTTCATTTTGTCTTGATTGGACTCTCATAATGATGGTTTGGCACCCAAGGCAGAGTATTTAATTAAAGTTACAGTTTTTGTGGTTTTGAGCATAGCTCCTCCTCTTTCTAGTTGGTCACACCCATTTCCATTGACTCCACCCATTCCGCTGTCTCCTGCAGCCCCCCATTGATTTGAAGTCACCAGTCGCCACTGGTTGTTTGACTAATTTTATATCATTGCTGGCTGACTTCAGAGATGTGCACTGTTATTTTTGCTTCACTGTACAGTTTTTCAGATCTCTGCTGAAGGTATTAGTTTTCCCATACCCACCCTCCCTATTTCTGTGTTGTTGTTTAAATTTGGAGGTTTTTGCAGTTGCCCGCCCCCACTGTAGATTTGATCTGGGACACTCCCCCCAGTCTCATCTCTTTACCTCATTCTACCTAATAGACTCCTTCTGCATTGTTTTTAGTCATTTTTAATTTAATTGCATTTTTTAAACTGTTTGGTCTAACATTGCAACATACTCACTTGTGCTAGCTTGCACTGCATTTGAATTGTTTTGACTGCTGTTTTAGCTACTTTTCTGTATATATTAAAAAAATACCTTTCCTGTAGCTAGTGTAGTCCAGATTCAGATTTGCTGTATCCAGGACTGTATGTAAGCTTCTGAGCCCCCCCAAGCTTTCTGTGTTGGAAGGAAGCCTTCTAGCTTATGAGTGGGAGTAGTAAGCACTAGGTAACCTATCTACCACATAAGGAGTGGTTCTGGCCCAGAAATTGTAGTTATTGGCCATTTGGACAGTTTTTCCATCTCTCTCAACTTTCTGATTTAAAAGCCCACATTTGCACTTGTTTCCCTCCTTTCCTGTAACTAGTTTAGTCCAGATACAGATTCTTACTTTTAGCACTTGAATTTGCTTATTTGTGATCAGCACTTGTTCAGAACCTGTAAGCACTAAATAACCTACTAATTACTATAGTACTCAACCTTCCTCATTACCTAGAGGAAAAGAGTTTTGGTACTTACTTTCCTCACTTGCTTAGAGAAAAACAGCTCTTGTACTCACTTTCCTCACTTATCTAGAGGAAAATAGTTGTTTTTTTTTATTCAGGCTTGTCCAAGGGTCAGCTCCCAGTGTTCTCTCCTGTCTCTGATGAATCTGGGCATCTTGGGGCAATGTAGAAATTGCTTCATGTACACAGACAACCCTCTCCAACTACCACCTAACACTACAACCTGTGAGAGATGCATTTATCTAGCCAAACTGGAGGTAAAGCTCTCTCCAATCAAGACTGAACTTGACAGTCAAGAGGAGAAGGTAAACACTTGCACCACACCACACTCATCACATAGTCTCACTAAATCTACACCACCAAAATCCACACATAAAAACACAAAAACTTTTGCAGAGGCTCTCAATAATAATCTGCTCAAGCAACAGAGACCTCCAAAGCAGAAATGCAAGCAAACTCCACTCCCCAAAACAACCCAAATGACACATAGCCCGCAGGCTCAGTGTGCCACTCAACCACAGCCAATAAGGCAAAACAATGTACCCAACACACTAGTCATAGGCGACTCTATAGTCAGGCACACTGATGTCCCACTCACCAGGCTAAACAAGGAGAAGGTTACTGTCAGCTGCCTGTCGGGTGCCAGGATCCACCACATAACCCATGCACTCAGGTCAGTCCACAACAAGTACAAATATGACTCTGTCATTGTCCATGTTGGTGTGAATGACCTGAGATGTACCTCCCTGGACTACATGAAAAGAGATATGGAAGAGCTCCCCGATCTTGTAGCCCAGGCAGATATGACCTTAGCCCTGAGTAGCATTCTGCCATCACCCAGAATGATGCCGCAGTACAAGGACAAAATGATTTACTTCAACAATTGGCTAAGCTTCTTGTGCCATTATAAAGGGATCCAGTATCTCTCTGCCTGGGATGACATGGTCGACAGACCACGATGCTTTGCCAGAGGTGGCCTGCACCTGTCACCCCTGGGATTCCAGATACTGGCTAAGGTTCTTGCCGTCCCTATAGTGCCTTTTTTAGGCAAGGTTCAAATGACAAATTCACCACCGTAACAGGAACAGGCAAGCAAAAACTGAGGATGATGCTACTCAGTGCTAGAAGTCTAAATCTCAAAATGCACTCATTCGAGGCACTCCTTAAAATGGAGAACATCGATATCTGTGCAGTGACTGAGACCTGGTTCAAGGCTCCAGAGAGCACCCCTGCACTACCAGGCTATAACTCATACCACACTTTTCGGCCATGCAACCTGGACCGGAACACCAAAGGCGGAGGTGTGTCCATATTCATTAAGGATATCCACACCTCCAGGCTAGTTGCTCACCATAATGCAGCCGAGGTTATCCAAGTGCAACTAACTCTGGGCAAAACTGCAATCCAAATTGTAGCTTGCTACAGATCACCCACCATGCCCCAGGATTCCCACTCCTCTTTTCTTGATGTACTGGAAAATATTAGGGTTCAACCAAACACCCTAATAATGGGCGATTTCAACTACCCCACCATTAACTGGGAAAACTACTCATGTACCAACTCCTTCACTCAACGCTTTCTGGAATTCATAAACTCCAATGCCCAGGATCAACTTATCCACACCCCCACCAGGGGCAACAATATCCTAGATCTAATCATTACCAATATGAGTGACCGGTGTTCCACACCTGAAGTCAACGCCTCATTGGTCCGTTCCGACCATAAGCTAATTACCCTAGATATCCACATCCTGCCTCCACCCCCCCCCCATTAAGGAAACCATGGTAAAAAATTTCTCCAAAGCCAACTTCATGCTTCTTAAGACAGAAGTGGTGAACTCCATGACACCCATGCAGATGGACAATACAGTTACGACTACTGAATCCTACACAATTGCACTTTATAAGCACTTACATGAGTGCATGGATCGTGCTATCCCAAACAGAACCAAGACGCTGTCCTCCAAAAAATGGAAGCCAATCTGGTGGTCCCCTGCCATAAACAAACTGTACAACAGAAGGAAGAAACTCTTGCAAAAGAGAGTAAAATCCCACGAGTGGAGGAGCTCCCTGGTCAGCCTCAATAAGAAGCTGCGATCCCTGATAAAATCCTCCAAAGCTAGTTACGAAAACAAAATCACCACTGATTCTAAAGACAACCACAGAGCATTCTATAGCTATGTCAAGAATCTCAATGACAACACTCAGATCTGCTCTGAGTTACAGCAGAATGGCACTAAATATACAGACCCAACTGATACTGCCAACATCCTGGCAGATAGGTTCAGGGCTAACTTTACCCCCCTCTCACCCCTTAAAGAGCCCATCTCTGTCCCAGAAGAATGTAAAGTTCTTGTAATCACGGCTGCATAGGTAAAAACCACATTCTCCAAAGCCAAGAACACAGCATCCATGGGACCAGACAACATCCCAGGCTGCGTTCTACACGAACTACAGAACAAACTGGCACCCCACCTAAGTACCATGTTCAATCATAGCCTCACCTCAGGCTTTGTGCCTGCTGAATGGCACACAGCAATGGTTATCCCACTTCACAAGGGGGGAGCCACCACGGACCCCAGGAACTACCGCCCCATTAGCCTGACGAGCCTGGTCTGCAAGGCCATGGAACGTATCACCATAGAACTTATAAACAAAGACATTGGCAATCTCCAAACTCTGCATCCCACCCAGTTCAGGTTTGTAAAAGGCAGATCATGTCTCCTAAATCTGATAGACTTCTTTGAAGCAGTCACCAAAGCCGTAGACAAGGGTAAGGTGGTTCACACAGCTTATCTAGATCTTGCCAAGGCTTTTGACACTATCCCCCACTCTGGAATTATAGATAAACTCACTAAACTAGGCATAAATCCCTATGTCACAAGATGGGTTGCCAACTGGCTCACTGACAGAACCCACACTGTGAAAGTAGCAGACTCCAAATCTGACTTCAGACCAGTGACAAGTGGAGTACCACAGGGTTCAGTCCTGGGTCCTCTTCTGTTTGGTATCTACTTCTCTGAAGTACAGGCTAACACAGAAGGTCTTTGGCTAATGAAGTTCTCAGATGACTGCAAACTAGGAGCCATAATCGAAACTCTTAACGATGTGGACATCCTACAAAAGGGCCTCACTGAGACAGATGCCTGGTGTCAAAGCCATGGCTTCAAGCTCAGTGCTAAAAAGTGCATTGTCATCCCCTTTGGTAAAAACTCTGTACCCATGAACTACAACATAGGCGGTAGTATACTTAACACCGAAAGTGTGATAAGAGACCTTGTGACACAGGTGGACAGTAGTCTCTCCTTTAATAATCACATCGCCACAGTAGTCAGGAAATCCTTCTACGTGGCACACCTCATCACAAAAGGTTTCTCAAAGAGGTCATTGTTCCCCTCTACTTATCAATCATTACACCCATTATAGAGTACAACGCCCCTTTTGGTATGTACCTCACAAGACATCTACAACAACTGGAAAGGCCGCAGAAATACCTCGCAAAGAGGATTACTGGCCTCAAACTGATGCCCTACACAGACCGTCTCAAAAAACTCCAGCTTTACTCAGTCACATATCGCCTTCTCAGAGGTAATCTCTGCCTAACGTACAAAGCTATGTCAAACCCAGAGCTGTTGGACATGCTCCACTTAAAGAAATCCCAATCCCTCCGAGCTACACGCTCTAGGGACCTAAACCTTGTCACCACAATAAGCAGAACATGCCGGAGGGATAGATTCCTGTCCCAGAGACTTCCCATACTCTGGAATAAACTACCTATCTATATCAAACAAAGCTCCTCATTAGCACTCTTCAAGAAAAATCATGATGATTGAATGGGAAATAGGAAATTCACCCCGGGGATCGCCTCTGTGGCTCTGCTCAACAGTGGCACAGGAAAATAATTTTCTTGGATTGCAAAAGCCAGGGTAACTTTTTGGCTGGGCTTGTATAGGCCCCAGGGCCGATAACCTAGTACCTACCTATGAACCATTCTCCCTGGGCTCCTGAACATCCTCATCATTCCTCCTCACAAATCAGTTAGCCTTCTGTATTCTACCCATATAGCTAAGTCTACTTCAGAAGTGATACATGATGAATACATTTCAGCGGTGTAAGTAAACTTACTATAATGGTAGATGCTGAAAAATCACTGATGCAGTAGCTGCTCCACCCCCCTATTTCCTGTATGATTTTTGTTCATCAGGGTGAAGTTGTTTTTTAAGGGCTCTAGCCTCCTCCTCTCAATTGGCATGAAAGCTCTGAAGAGCCTGGCTACTGCAGCAGTAATCATGCAAACACTTAATGTTATGGTATGTTTATTTAAACAACTGTACTTTACCACTGGCAGTAGAACAGAAAGAAGTTTTCATCAGGGTGGAGTAGATCTGAATCCACAAGTGTAGAGGGCCTATTCCTCAATCATGGTCCTGCCCTGCACAATGAAGGCTACAGCAGGGCAGTAGAAAAGATCCATGGAGAGAAATAGTGCCTTCTTACAGAACATATTTTTTATTTTACATTTGTTTACTGGGAAAGTCTTAACTGGGCTAATGACACATTTTCAGTGGAGGCCCGGGAAGAAAAGCTCCATACAAAGAGTTTACACATGAGGTATTTAACAGGAAGCATTTTTACAAATGGAGAATTTTAACAGAAGAAAAAAACATTCCATTATATACCAATACAAGCATATTTAAGGTGATTAATCAATACATACTGGAGATGATTAATCAATACATACTTGAGACATAAATGGTTCAGAGTTCAAAAGTAGTAGCAAGGGACATAATGCCTATAACAGATTCACATATTCATTGATAACATGAGTAATATGCAACCTGGGAAGGAAAGAAGAGATTGTCAGTAAAGTGGAGGGGGACCAGAGAAGAATATTTGTAGAGTCAAGAAGTTTGAAGCTGGCAGGCTTGATCATTGATAAAGAATGGTGCCATGGTGATTTGCATTGCAGAACAGTAAGCTATTTTAGAATATCTGCTTCTAGATTCAGACAGTACACTTTTCCACTCAGACTAGCTATGAACCTACAACAATAAATAACAACATCCTCATTAATTGGATTTGCATGATAGCACGGCTATTTTTTCCTTAGTGGATTATGCTTTTCTGAGCTTGCCAGAACAGGGAAACGAAAACAAGGCTCTCAAACTGTAAAATGCATCAAGACACTGGTTGAAGACGCTTTGTTTTTGGATGTATGTGTGTGTGTAGACTGCAGGCAGTGGCACCTTTGCTACCCAGAATATTGGTATTTTAGTTAAAGTGTCTGACAAAAAGCGCATCACTTGCTGCTTTTGCTTTCATTTCTGTATGCCAGTACGAATAAAATATAGGGAAAAGTTGTAAGTGCTAAATTAATCCATAAAACTTGGGTACGTTGTGATTTTAGTTGAAACTGAGCAGTAGCAAAACTTCTTCCACTTCATTTTTAAATATTTAACATTTTTGAAACATCTTTTTATACTTGTATATATATATGTGAGTGTATACAAATATATGATTGTTTTTACTGTCCGACTTTGATGAGTCTCAAATCACTGAAAAAAAACTTTTTTGAAAACATATTTTATTGAAATCTCAATTTGTAGAATCACCTTAGAAAATGTAATTAAAAAAAATACTCAAAATGTTTTTTTTTCTTTTTTTCATGACATCCCCCATGCCCCTTATTTAAATATAATAGCTCCATGGTCACATAATGGAGAAAAGTGGGAAAAATGCACATAGTTAATTAGTGGTGGTTTGTCTATAGACTCAGTGTTTTTCTATGAATTGTAATTCAAGTGAAATATAATTTCAGTGAAAATATTTTTTCACTGATTTTTTGTCAATGATTTGTTATTCAGCTAAATGGGATTCAGTGCAATACACTGCTGCCACACACACGTACATAGAAATAGATTCCCCTTCACTATTTTTCCTACAATACTTATTCACATACACATGCAGGCATATCTTTTTCATTGCCATTTTATTTTTATAAGAATATTGTACATTTTACAATGTTGTACCACTTCTGACACTTAATTTTCTGTAACTTCTTATAAATTTTGTTTTGATTTAGAGTTGTTACTACAAACTAAACAATAACTTTGAATTCCGTACAGTATCAAAAATGACCATAATGTCTTTCAAAAGTTCTGTAATTATATCTACTAGAAAATGAACAAATGATGCAACTGTAAATTCCAAAGATTGTGGAAAAACTTTCATAACGGGCCGGATTCACGAAGGCTTGCACGGAGTCTAAGAGTAGTGCAAGACTCCATGCAGCCTTCGCGATCCAGGAACAGCCCAAAGTCCGTGTAAGAGACAAGCTAAAACGGTTCTTACACGGAGTGAGCGTGGATAAGCTAATCATCTCACTTGCAGCCGAATAGCATGCAAATGAGGATGATTAGCGATCCAGGAAGCCTAGAACAGCCCGTGTAAGAGCCGTTTTAGCTGCAGAAATGTACTCAGTTGACAACTGAGTACATTTCTGCAAAAACCACAATGGAGCCATGTCAGCTCCAAATAAAGGGTGCATATGTGTCAGGCAGCATGCCAATGGCCAAATATGTGGCCATTGGCAAGGTAACCTGATGCAAATATCTTAAAAATATAATTTTTTTTCGGCGATCACCAATGTTTAAACCCAGCGCAGCCCAGCGCAAACAGGCTGCGCTGTATAAAACATAAAAACGAAGGTTATAAACCCACAAATGTGGGTTTTATGCAATACATGGAATGTCAATGCAGGGACCAGCAGACCAAAACCAACATGGCCACCGTGTAGTGGTTGCTAAGGGGGGAAGCTGAGTCTAAGAGATGTAACTAAGCATAAGTAGGCAATCTGATGCAAATGAGTGTTAGGATACTGAATTCCACTGTCACATAGCAAATGAGCACAGTCTGAGTAGTGTAAGAGTTACAGAAGGGGGAGGAACAGAGTAGGAGATAGGTGACATCACAGGGGGGAATGGTAGAAAGAAATGCAGTTCATTGGAGGTCAGAGTTACATGACAGATGTCAGACAGATATCATGGAAAGAGGTGTGCCACTAAATAAGCATGGGAAAGTCAAGAAATGGAATGTGTACACTGTTGCCTACACTGAAGTTTCTTGCTGGGCGTGCATGCGCACGTGTGCACGCCATGAAGCACGAGTAAGGCAGTGTGTGCGCGTGTAAGGCAGACTGAGCATGTGGGACTGTGTTGGGAGATGTTTAACACTGTTTGCGCGGGTGTGTATGCGTTTTAATCCGAATAAGCAGATTCTGAACCATGTAAGCATGTGTGCGCACGTGTAAGCCACTGTGAGCGTGTTTCTGCTGGTTTGCACACGGCTCCTCCCCGAGGAAACAGAGAGGAAAAAGGAAGCAACAGATTTAGTAGGAAGCTAGCAGGGAATACTGCTGGAGCTAGCAGGTGAAAACAATTAGAAGCAGGCAGTTACACAGGCAGAATAGTAGCCCAGCCCAGCACTTAAAACTCTGCAAACAGCAGTGCAGGATGTTTCTCTCAAGAGACACTGCAAGACAGGAGTTAAGTTATTAGAAGTGAAAACTGAAAAAGCTGAACTCGGAGCAGAAATGTTAGGGGCTGTCATAATGAGACATAGGCGACTTGCTGAGGGTGGTGACAATGCAGATGGTGCCAGACAACCCACAGTGAGGAGACGGAGAAGAGTGTACAGGCCCAGGGTCACCTACCACAGGTTACATGAGCTGGAGATAGTAGAGCACTATAGTGTGGACAGAGACCTCCTGCAGCAAATAGTGGAGCTGTGCAGGCCACGCCTCACACACAGAACCAACAGAGGGGAACCCATCCCAGTGGAAACCAAGGTATGTGTTGGCCTAAGAATACTAGCAACAGGTACCTTCCAGAGACCAACTGGTGATATGATAGGGATATCACAGGCATCAGCCTCCAGGGTACTGCACAAGTTCCTAGATGCCATGTCAGCACATGTCGGTGATCATGTATATTTCCCCAATGCCCGTGGGGTATTGGCCAGCAATATGCGTCTCTTCCAGCAAATAGCGGAATACCCTGAGGTAGTGGGTGCAATAGACTGCACGCACATACGCATCAAAGCACCAGCCGGTGAGCGGGGTAGGGCATACATCAACTGCAAGGGCTTCCCCTCCATCAACTGCCAGGTTGTGTGTGATGCCCAGGGCATAATAATGAATGTGTGTGCTGGCTGTCCTGGGAGCTACCATGATTCCCACATCTGGCATTTGACGCAGCTGTACCAGACATTTGCCAATGGGGACATCCCGCACGGACACCTAGTGGGGGATGCAGGTTATGCACTGGAGCCGTGGCTGATGACACCCATCAGAAACGCACACACACCTGAACAGGAAAGCCATAATGAGGCACACGCACAAACACGTAATGTAATAGAGCATGTGTTTGGGCTGCTCAAGTCACGGTTCCGGTGTCTGGACATATCTGGTGGAGCCTTGCAGTACACACCAACTACATGTACCCAAATTGTCATGGTATGTGCTATGCTACATAATATGATCTTGCGAAAACAGCTGCAGCAGGACCAGCATAGGGCTGGGCCAAACAGCCCCCCACCATTGCCAAGGCCATCACAGGCAGAGCGTGACTCGGAGGAGGAACAACCTGAGCCTGCCCCAGTAGGCAGAAGGAGGCGTGCCCAGTATGCCCTGGCCTTGGCAAAGAGGCAACGCATAGCACATACACTGGCTCAGTAGGAACCCTGGGAATGATACCCCTCTCTGACTCACTCATATAGTAACAGGGATGCCTAACATTACACAACCTGCTCTCAAACATGTACAGGGAAGTGTAATATGCGCATCCGACAGAGGCAGCCCTGCAGCACCACCTGAGGCATGAATGCTATGTGTTAAGTAATGTAACACCATCTACTATATGCACACCTGAGGACCCTGACTAACATCCTACCCTCACCAAGCATCATGCCACAATATGACAATGAGATGATCAAGTGCAATAATTGACTGAAGTATCGCAGTTAGTCAAAGGGGATCCAATGTGTGCCAGTCTGGGATGACATGCTGAGCATGACATGATGCTCCACCTGCTAGGACTGGCGTGCACCTATCAGTGCAGGCTGTATGGATACTGGCAAAGGCTGTTGTTACCCACAGTGTGCCCTGAATAGGTAAGGCTCAAAACACAAACCTATCTCCATAGGTATCAGAAGGGATAAGAATAAGATAAGGGATAAGTCGAAACAGCAAGATGCATGCAGTCTAAACTCACCCAGTATGGAGAATGTTGATATCTGCGCTGTAACAGAAAACTGAGTCAAGGCTCACAACAGCACCTTAACACTACCATGTTACACCTCATACTGTGCTGTACAGCCTCAAAACATGGAACAAGCTACAAAAGGAGGGTGACTAGCAAGAATTGTCAAGGATAACCACACCCCCATGTTGGTATCACAACAAAAAGCAGCATGGACTAGCCATGGTCAAGTAACAGTGGCTAAAACTGCCCCCCAGTTTATAGCCTGTTACAGACTACTGTCCCAACACCAGGAACTGCACCTGGCCTATGCTGGAATACATGAATATATCAAGTCCTCCAAACCACATTATATTGGGTGACTGAAAATACCCAGACATAGACTGGGAGCATTATACTAGCTCCAACAGTGTAGGACAAAAGTTCATAGAATCCATAAACCAAAAGGCCCAGGAACAACGTACCACTCCCACAAGAGGGGTAAGCATACTGGATATGATAATCAGCAACATGGGTACTGGATGGCAAGATGAGAAGTGTATTGCTCACTGGTAAAACCAGACCATAGAGTAATCACACTGGATATACAAATCCTGACCACAGTCCCTGCCCAGAAAACCACAGTGGAAAACATGTGTAAAGCAATATTTGCACTCCTCCAAACTGATGTGGAATCCATTAAAGGTCCTGTGCAGGTGCAAAATATGGGCCACACCTCAGAACCTGTAATACAGCCATTCCATGAACACTGCCAGGAATGCTTGGATTATGCAATCCTAAATTGAAACAAGACACAATGCCATACACGCAGGCATCTGGCATGGTGGACACCAGCCATAACCAAACCATGCAAGAGAATGAGGAAGCTACTACATGATAGAGCAAACATAAACAATGAAGTAATCACTGATCAGTAGTATGGCAATAAAATCTGTCCACACATACAATCCACTAAGGCCAGCCGCAACAAGTTGAATCTGTGAATCCTGAGGCAATGTTACACCTGCCCCAAGTACACAGACAACCCCCAACTCCACCCAAGAAATACAAATATATGTGAGAGATGCAACCATCTATCCAAACTGGAGGCTGAGCTCCCTCAACTCAGTACTCCCAAAACTAGTCAGGAGGAGAAGGTAACCACACACACCACAAACACAGTCCCACATAGACCTATCACAACTGCAAACCAAACACATAAACACAGAAAAACATTCCCGGAGGCACAAATTACAAACACAGCACACCAACAGAGGCCTCTAAAGCAGACACCCAATCAAACAACCTCCAAACATAGCACATGCAACACATAGTACACAAAGCTGGTGTGCCAAACAGTCACAGGCCAGAAGGAGAAACAACATGCCTGATAAAGTTGTAATAGGTGACTCCATAGTCAGACACACTGCTGTCCCGCACACCAGACTGAACAAGGGAAAGGGTACAGTAAGCTGCCTGTAGGCTGCCACAATACGCCACATAACAGAAGTATGCAGGTCACTCCAAAGCAAGTAGAAATGTGATGCAGTCATAGTCCATGCTGGTGTGAATGACCTGAGATGTACCTCCCTAGACTACATGAAAAGAGACATAGATGAGCTCTCTGATTATGTAGTCCAGGCTGGTATGACACTCACCATTTGCAGCATCCTACCCTTACCAAGAATAATGCCACAGTACAAACGCAGAATGATCAGTCATAGCAAGTGGCACACTTACTGGTGTCATTCCAAGGGGATCCAATGTCTGTCTGCTTGGGATGTCATGCTTGACAAGCCACGCAGCTGTTCTTGGGATGGCTTGCACCTGTTACCCCTGGGCGTCTGGATATTGGATAAGGCCTTTGCCACCTCCATAGAGCCTTTTGTAGGCAAGGCTGAAAAGACTGACCCACCACCCTAGAAAACATAAGTGGAAAGAAACATAAGGGTAATGCTGACCAATGCCAGATGTGTAAACCCCAATATGCATGCTCCCAAGGCCATCCCCATTATGGAGAACATCGATGTCTGTGCAGTGACAGAAACCTGCTGCAAGCCTCCTGACAGCACACCAGCACTACCAGGTTATACCACTTATCATGTGTCATGGCCCCAAAACCTGGAACAAAACATAAAAGGAGGGTGAGTATCCATATTCAGCACAGACACCCATACGTCCAGGTAACTGACAATGCACAAGGCATTGGAGTCCACCCATGTGCAACTAACTGTAGGCAAGACTGCTGTACAGTCTGTAGCATGCTACAGACCACACTCTCATACACAGGAACCCCACCCAGCCGTCCTGAAGACACTGGACAGTATGAATGTCCCACCAAATACCAAACAAGGTACCACAAATTACCACATAGGTGGTAAACCATTATGTATGGAAGGAATAACCAGGGACCTAGGGACACAAGTGGACAGTAACCTGTTATGTGACACCCACATTGCCAATGTGGCTAGTAAGACTGTCTACATTTGACACCGTATCAGGAAAGGATTCACATCTACGTCAACAGAGGTCATTGTGCCCCTATACTGTTCTCTTATCACACCCATAATCTAGTACAATGACTTATATGGGATGTACCTTACCTGACACCTGCAGCAGTTAGAAAGACCTCAAAGGTACCTCACCAAGAGGATAAAGTGTTTCAAATATATGTCATATGCTGCCTGGCTGTAGACTCCCCAGCTGAATGCAGTCACATACTGCCTACACAGAGGCATTGCATGCCTGTTGTAGAAGGCCATGCCCAACACAGGAGTAATGGACATGCTCCACCCCAGAAAACACAAAGCCATCGGAGCTGTGAGAGTGAGAGATGTCACCCTCAACAAATAATGAAATAGGATGTGCTGGTGGGACAGATACATAATCCAGAGGCTCCCCACACCCTGGACCAGAATCCCACTCCATGTTAGGCAGAGCCCCTCACTGACACTCTTCAACAGGAATCTTGCCAAGTGGATGGATGATTGTAGAGTTACACTGGGGGTCTTCACTGTGTCATGCCCAGACAGAGGCACAGCAAAGCAAATCATAAATGGCCATAATATTCACATAGCAAGGGGTGGCAAAAGCCACACACACTCTGGCTAGGCTAACAAATGCCCTTGGGTGGATAGCCTAGTATGAACCTATGAACCTATGAAGATACAAATTGTACAGGACACTAAGGATAATCCCAAGGCTTTCACAACTGATGGTAGGAACCGTGTTGGGAATTCACAGATATGCTCTGAATCACACAAATATCACAAACACACACACATATTGCCAACATACATCCTGACAGGTGCAGTGCAACCCCCCCCCCCAAATGCAGAATATCTATCCCAGCAGACTGCTGGCCCCCTGACATTGCAGATGCTGAGGTAACAGCCAGCAACTACAAAGCAAAACACACAGCAGCAATGGTATGAGATGGTGTCCTGGGCTTAGTGCAACATGAACTCCAAGATGAATGGAATGCCAAATCACACTACCGCTCAATGTCAGCCTTACCACAGAATATGTACCCAAAGAGCAGTGTACAACAACAGTGGTCCTTCTCAACAAAGGTGTTGCCTGAATGGATACTGAAAACTACTACCCCAGAATCCTGAGAAGCTTGGTCTGCACAGCTATGGAAAGGATCAGCATGTACCACAGGCATAAAGATATTGGGGACCTACTGACACTGGACCCTACCCAGTGTGGCTTTCTTAAGTGCAGATCCTGCCCCTAAACATATTTGACTCAATTGAAACAGTCATTAAGGTCATTGATGAGGGCAATGTGGTCCACACAGCGTAGCTGGACCTTGCAAAGGCTTCTATACAATACCCTACGTGTTCATTATAGATAAGCTCACCAGCTTAAATATAAACCCCTATGTCAGTAGAGGGGTTGCAAACTAGACCAAGGACAGAACAGACATGGTCAGACATGCTGCAGCCATGTCAGACTACAAACCAGATATAACTGGCATCCCACAAGGCTTGGTCCTGGGATCTCCCTCGTCTGGTATATATGTCCCATAGGTACAGGCAAACATGGAAGGACTGTGTCCGAACATGTTTGCAGAGGACTACAAACTGCTCACCACATATGATCCACCAGCCGACACAAGCATCCCACAAAAGGGCCACATAGAAACAGACAACTGGTGCCATAGCCATGTCAGCAAGCTAATTGCAGAAAAGTGTATAGTCAACCCCCATGGATATACAGTAAGTGCCCACCAATTACCACATAGGTGTTTAACCCATTATGTAGTTAACATGTAATGAGAGACCTGGGGACACAAGGTGATAGATATCCTGCATTGGACAAACATGTGCTGTAGTGTTTACAGAAACATACCATATACCCACCTAATCATGAAGGTTGTCAGATCTAGATAAGGGGAGGTCATTGTGGCTCTGCAGTCATCCTTCATCAGCGGTACAATTGACTACAATAGCCCCTGTGGGATGTACCTCAGCAGACACCTCCATCATCCGTAAAGTCCCCAACAGTACCTCACCAGGAGTATCAAAGAGCTTGCACAGATGCCATGTGTTGCCTGTGTTGCTGGTATCAATAAACATGCTGCACCTTGTACAATCTGAATGGCAGTGAGCTATGCACATGAGAGACCTGAACCCCAGCACTGACTTACATAGGACAAGCTGTACTGCATGATCCATAACACAGAAGCCACCCCACCCATGAGTGAACTCCCAGTACAGGCTACCCATAGAGTCACTTATCAATCTTCCTCAATAGGAATCTTGATGAGTGGATGGGAGATGGTAGCTTTATTCTGGGTATCACTGTCATGTCACAGGTAGACAGAGGCACAGTATACTAACCATGACATATGTCATGGCAAACTCCACTTACAATGTGTGTTGAAGGACAAACACACTCTCCAACTAGCATTAGACATGGACAAGGGCACATCGCTAGTGTTTGCAAATGTACACCTATGTTGTGGAATACACTACCAGTGTTGGACGAGCCTGGTTTAAGTAGTTCATATCTGAACAGAATGCAACATGGTCAGATGTACACAACTGGCCCCTAACCAGGCTGTTGTGCTCACTGTCAGAATGTAAAGCAGTGATAGCACTAAAGCCCAGGATACTGTCCACCACAGTCAAAGTACTACCAGTACACTACACAGTACTACAGTGTTAGGTCAGTGTGAAAGGATGTTGACAACTGTATGCAAAGTATCCCATGCAAACACTGCAGGCACAGTATAACCCTGTTGTGTTTACACACAAAGCAGTTGTACAGTAACTACACAACATGACACACAACCATAAACGGGTGATATTTGTTGAAGTTCACACTCATCCACAAATGTGGTGGGCTGCCGAGTCCAACATATGGAATGCTCACACACTTTGATAAATGAGACATATGTCAGACAACATGCCATGGGAAGGCTGAACTGGGCATGCTCACACACTTAGGCCAAATCTCAGTTTAGCAGTTGGACACACATATCTGGTATTTATACGTGTTATTCCAGGAACCAACCACATTACAGCAGTCTGCCCAGTGCACACAGTTAAATGACTACAGAGACATACGTGATATAGTGGATCCCTCCCATATGCAAACATCTTCCACAGATGCACAAGTTGTTCATACAAACAGGGAATGCTATGGCAATAAAGATGTGCAAACAGTCTATCAGCAACAAATAATGTGCATTTGACAATTAAACATATGGGTGTAGAGGTCAACACTAGGCTGTTTACCCTAGGGAATGACAGCTTAGCCAGAGTGTGCTTGGTGTCTGCCTCCCCACAGGATGCACATTCCCCTTTCTAAACACCGATGATGTCAGCACCCTATAAGTACAGCAGGAGAAAAGAAACCTCCCAGTAATGCGAATAGCGCGCTCTGCTAATGCGTCCGTCGCAAGTGTCATAACATAGTTAGGTAGGGGTTTGAATCCTGCAAATGCTCAGTGTGCGTGTGTGTGTGTGTGTGTGTGTGTGTGTGTGTGTGTGTGTGTGTGTGTGTGTGAGTCAGTGGGGTTGGTGTGTGTGTAAGTCTGTGGGAGAGAAATGTCCCTTTTGGCAACTAGGAAAACACACTACAGGATGCACATTCCCCTTTCTAAACACCAATGATGTCAGCACTCTATAAGTATAGCAGGGGAAGGTAAACCTCCCAGTAATGCGAATAGTGCGCTCTGCTAATGCGTCCGTCACAAGTGCCATAACATAGTTAGGTAGGGGTTTGAATCCTGCAAATGCTCAGTGTTTGTGTGTGTGTGTGAGTGGGGTTGGTGTGTGTGTAAGTCTGTTGGAGAGAAATGTCCCTTTTGGCAACTAGTTGAACAGACTACAGGATGCACATTTCCCTTTCTAAACACTGATGATGTCAGCACCCGATAAGTACAGCAAGAGAAGGGAAACCTCCCAGTAATGCGAATAACACACTCTGCTAATGTGTCCGTCTCAAGTGTCATAACATAATCAGATAGGGGTTTGAATCCTGCAAATGGCAAGTGTGTGTTTTTGGATGAGGGGGGTTAGTGTGTGTGAGGAAAATGTCCCTTTTGGCAACTAGGTGAACAGACTACAGGATGCACATTTCCCTTTCTAAACACTGATGATGTCAGCACCCTATAAGTACAGCAAGAGAAGGGAAACCTCCCAGTAATGCGAATAGCACACTCTGCTAATGTGTCCGTCTCAAGTGTCATAACATAGTCAGATAGGGGTTTGAATCCTGCAATAGGCAAGTGTGTGTTTTTGGCTGAGGGGGGTTAGTGTGTGTGAGGAAAATGTCCCTTTTGGCAACTAGTTGAACAGACTACAGGATGCACATTTCCCTTTCTAAACACTGATGGTGTCAGCACCCTATAAGTACAGCAAGAGAAGAAAAACCTCCCAGTAATGTGAATAGCGCGCTCTGCTAATGCGTCCGTCTCAAGTGTCATAATATAGTTAGGTAGGGGTTTGAATCCTGCAAATGGCAAGTGTGTGTGTTTGGCTGAGGGGGGTTAGTGTGTGTGCAATTGTGTGTGAGGGAAATGTCCCTTTTGGCAACTAGTTGAACAGACTACAGGATGCACATTTCCCTTTCTAAACACTGATGATGTCAGCACCCTATATGTACAGCAAGAGAAGGGAAACCTCCCAGTAATGCGAATAGCACACTCTGCTAATGTGTCCAACTCGAGTGTCATAACTTAGTCAGATAGGGGTTTGAATCCTGCAATAGGCAAGTGTGTGTTTTTGGCTGAGGGGGTTAGTGTGTGTGAGGGACAATGTCCCTTTTGGCAACTAGGTGAACAGACTACAGGATGCACATTTCCCTTTCTAAACACTGATGATGTCAGCACCCTATAAGTACAGCAAGAGAAGAGAAACCTCCCAGTAATGCGAATAGCACGCTCTGCTAATGCGTCCGTCTCAAGTGTCATAATATAGTTAGGTAGGGGTTTGAATCCTGCAAATCACAGGTGTGTGTGTTTGGCTGAGGGGGGTTAGTGTGTGTGCAATTGTGTGTGAGGGAAATGTCCCTTTTGGCAACTAGGAGAACAGACTACAGGATGCACATTTCCCTTTCTAAACACTGATGATGTCAGCACCCTGTAAGTACAGCAAGAGAAGGGAAACCTCCCAGTAATGCAAATAGCACACACTGCTAATGTATCCGTCTCGAGTGTCATAACATAGTCAGATAGGGGTTTGAATCCTGCAAATGGCAAGTGTGTGTTTTTGGCTGAGGGGCGTTAGTGTGTGTGAGGACAATGTCCCTTTTGGCAACTAGGTGAACAGACTACAGGATGCACATTTCCCTTTCTAAACCCTGATGATGTCAGCACCCTATAAGTACAGCAAGAGAAGGGAAACCTCCCAGTAATGCGAATAGCACACTATGCTAATGCGTCCGTCTCGAGTGTCATAACATAGTCAGATAGGGGTTTGAGTCCTGCAATTGGCAAATGTGTGTGTTTGGCTGAGGGGGGTTAGTGTGTGTGAAATTGTGTGTGAGGGAAATGTCCCTTTTGGCAACTAGGAGAAGAGACTACAGGATGCACATTTCCCTTTCTAAACACTGATGATGTCAGCACCCTATAAGTACAGCAAGAGAAGGGAAACCTCCCAGTAACGCAAATAGCACACTATGCTAATGTGTCCGTCTCGAGTGTCATAACATAATCAGATAGGGGTTTGAATCCTGCAATTGGCAAGTGTGTGTTTTTGGCTGAGGGGGGGTTAGTGTGTGTGAAGAAAATGTCCCTTTTGGCAACTAGGTGAACAGACTACAGGATGCACATTTCCCTTTCTAAACACTGTTCAGCTGAAGGCCATTGCTCTGGCACAAGTTGTCTGTTCCTAAGATGCCCCTTTGGAAGATGCTTGCATCGGCTGGAGAGTTGATTATGGTGGCCAGTTCGCAGTCATCTGCATATTTGGTCAGCCACAGTCCGTCCATGTTGGCCTGTACCTCCAATAAATATATACCAAACAAGAGAGGTCCCATGACTGAGCCTTGTGGGACACAACTTGTAACTGGTTTGGAGTCTGGCATGGCTCCAGCAATTCTAACCATGTGGGTTCTGTCCTTGAGCCACTGTGCAATCCATCTAGTGACATAGGGGCTTATATTTAAGCTGGTGAGCTTCTCTAAAATGCCCAAGTGGGGTATTGTTGTGAAGGCTTTTGTGAGGTCCAGGTAGGCTGTGTGAACCACCTTCCCCTCGTCAATGGCCTTGGTGACTGTTTCAAAGAAATCAACCAGGTTAAACCTGGTAGTGCTGGTGTGCTCTCAGTAGCCCTGAACCAGGCATCTGTTACTACACAGATATCGATGTTCTCCATGCCAAGGAGTGTTTTGGGTGCATGCAACTGGAGGTTTAGACGTCTGGCGTTGGGTAGCATTACTCTTAGTTTCCTATCCCTTGTGATACCTATGAAGGTGGGTTTGTCATTTGAGCCTTGCCTAACATAGGCACTATGGGGTTAGCAAGAGCCTTTGCCAATATCTGAAAGCCCAGGGGTGACAGGTGCAGGCCGTCCCTAGCAAAGCAGGTAGTTCAACAGAAGATGAATATGTGAAGGTGTAGTGCCTGTGATTAGTTATCAGTAGCATATATGACTGCTCACGTGGACACATGCCAGGTAAGTCATATGCACTGTGTCATAGGCAGTGTACATGTGAACAGGACAAACAGTGACATCCTGTCAAGTGGGACATGGACATACATATAGTAAGCTATGCAGATGGCACTAGGAGTCCACAGAAGCTCTATAACTATGCATTGCAGGTGTGATCAGTATTCCAGGGTAATTGCAAGCAAACATGCATGCAAACAAAGCTACAGTAAACAGGGCTGCATGTAGTCCATTGTACAACAAACAAGCTGTACCAGTTCCAGTAGGTAACACTGCAAATATGCAGGCACTATGCACATGTACATGGAAATACACGGGTCAGATGGCTAGGGTCCAGTCTCAGTGCACACAAGTGTACAGACCATGTACTGTCCGGATGTACAATAACTGGATGGAAACCCATGTGCTCATACCTGCAGTAATACACATGTCAAATAACAGACACTGAGCCTTCACTCAGTGATTCCATACTTAGTAGGATGTATGCTACCTGGCCTGCCACCACAGTATCCCTGACATATATGGGGACTCTTCCTCCTGTGACAGTTAGTTTTGTGTGTTGGGACTGTCTAGCATGGTATGAGATGTGAGCATGCAGTGCTAGGGTGCTCCTGTGTGTCCTGTACCAGTCGTGTAGTACTGCACACATATCAACATCCTCAAACATCTGCATTGCAGAGTCCAGTGTGGGCAACATGCCACTTGCAATTTACATGTCCATCATTGCGTATTACTACATTCATTACCTTATCCCCTGTGCTACCTATGTATGTAGCCTTCTGTTGACATCATTACCACCAGTATGCCAACATGTGCAGATGATACACTATGGTACTTACCATGGGTGTAGACAACAGGACATCACACACTTACTGCATCAGGCATGCTGTGATATACCCACAATTAATTCAGCACACAGTACTCTTAACAACATGATACTATTACTACACATCTATGTGGTCACCCTGTGCATCAGCAACATGTTAACCTGTACCTGCACAGTTGTTACAGATTGCAGGAGGTGGCACAGTTTCATCATACGCACAGGGTGTGAACTTGGTATACCTGAGTCAGCCACCGATACCACCGATTGACATGTATGTGTATGTGTGTTGGTGAGGGACAGCAGTAGAAGGTGGGGCAATGTTGATGCAGTGTGTGCGTGTATGCGGTAACCCTAGGTGTTGTCAATTCGCATGTGTGTATGGATGCACACAGTTCCACCTCATGGCTGCCATATACTGGTGTTTGTGGACAGCCACAGACTGTACCTGCCAGGTCATACAGATCAGTGTCTCTGGCCACGGACACGGTACCTGTGTCTTGCAGGGGTGCTACGGACCGTATCCAGTACCAACCCAGACTGGGTACTGTCATCAGAAGCAGGTGTTAGTTGTCTGGACACAGATCCCTGTTGGGCCCGGCCAGAGCCACGTGCACGTGGTCTCCTGGGGCGGTCTGATGACAGCACAGACCCAGCATTGCTGGGGCTGCTGCTGGCACTACGGGAGCGGCCGCGGCCCTGTTGTCATCCGCGACGACTGCCAGTTGCTGGCATATGGCCACGTCGACGCCTCAACCGCCCACCATCGCCCTGGCTCATGGACATGTAGTTGTGGAACCGGTCTAATATGTCCCCACAACGTCTGTCTATGACATCGGTGAAATCACGGATGGCAGCCGCAATGTCACGCATACTGTCAGTCATGGCTGTGCGACATGCTGCCAGCTCCCTCAGACCCTGTCTGGTGTACCCTTCCATACGTGACTGTGCCTGCATGACAGCCCGAAACATAGCTGAGGTTGTAAGACCTCTGTGGGCATGTCTGACAGGGGCAGTACGCCCACGGATGCTCCCACGAGAACCCCTGGACATCTATCTGTGTGGTACCATCTCTGGGCCCTGCCCATGGCTGCTGTGTGGGGAGGCATGTGCCACAGATACCACATTACCTTGGTCAATGCCCACTGTATGCTGTCCATCACCTAGGGACATTGGTGACAAAGGGTGTATTGGCAGGATAACTGTGCGCATTGATGGGGTCGACAGCTGTGTACTGTCAATTGGCTGACCAATGGCGGACCCTGGCATACTTTCCTGTGCCATTACACAGATGTCATCATTATCAGTACCCACGGCACCTGATTCAGGTTCCCTGCTACATGACACCAGAGCAGCACCAGAACCTGAGGGAGGGAAACAGGAAACACAGTTTACAATGTCTACACATTACCAGTGATGCACACATGCGCACATGCACAGGTGCACACATGTACACATGTACACATGCACACATGCACACTTGCACACATGCACAGGTGCACACATGCACACATGCACAGGTGCACAGGTGCACACATGCACACATGCACACAGTTTCACACAATTGTACAGTACTCAGTATGCGTGATATCAACACACAGACACAGACACACCTACATGCATACAAAGAGCACTACTAAGTGAGCCAAATAGTACTATTACTATTAACACTATTACAGGAATTAATACACACTCACCAGCATGGATAGGCTGCATTGCTGTTATACCAGAGGGACCTGCAGACGTGAAGAAACTAATGTCAGTGGGCACAACTGTGCCATTGTTACTGAGTATGATACAGTTCAGTAGTACAACAGTCGCCTTTCACAGGTCAGCTGCTAATATTGAGGATATCACACTTGCACATTAAATACTTTGGTGACAGCTACAAATCAAGGACACACCTCACACATGCATTAACTACCAGTGTACACAACAGTCAACTATACATATGGCATATTACCTGCACGTTCACTGTTTTGCTGCTGCGTGGCTCCAGCCTCCATCATTATGCATGTCTGCTGCTGTTGTTGCTGGCGGACTGGAGCCACTACACTCATGAGTAGTCCCTCCAGTCTGGTGAGTGGGGGATGTGTAGCCACTCCACCACCTGTGGCGACCTGTTGCCTGTGGATATCCGACGCACGCTGACGGACATGTCTGATTAAATCACTGCAGTGATGTACCTGCTCATATGTCCTATTATGCGTGCCTATGTCATTTACCCGACGGACAAGGTCTTGCCACAGTGCAGCCCTCTCCTGCTGATTCTGGCTGGTGTGGGAAAAGAGTATTGCATAATCCCGCACCAGGCTCTGGTGTATCTCCTCATCCTCAGCTGTGGAGTAAGTGGGATTCCGCGGGTGGGCCATGTACCTGAGAAAGAAAATAACCTGATATCAGCAATATATGTCAGCAGAATTTGGCACACATACTACACATGCTACTCGACTGTTATGATACAACATATCTCACATATGTAGCATCTGTCTGTCTATTGGTGGATATACATGTAAATGGCCAGGTATCAGTGCTCAGCCAGCAACTGTGCAACAGTACCTGGCACACTCCATATGACATACTACCAAACCCCAGCAGTCAGAACACTGATTCAGGTCAAGAGCACCTCCTCACTCTGGGGGTTTGTATCTATGTACTGTATGGCCTACATCATCAACTACTGTGAGCTGACCACACACTGATTGCCCTGGATATACATATCCCACCTCCACCACCAGCGCAAACGACTATAGTGAATAACATTACAGATGCAAACTTTACACTTTGTAACAGTGACATGGTATCCTTTCAGCCCACTGGGCCAGTGGCAGATACAACCCACAATGCTGACCCTTACACAATTGCTTTCTACAGACATCTCCGAGAATGCATGGATCATGCAATCCCATATATGACCAAGACACTCTCCACAAAGGGACAGCATCCTGTCTGGTGGACCCCAGCCATAGACAGATTGTATTCCAGAAGATGGAAGCTACTGCAAGACAGAGCATAATTCCATAAAGGGAGGGCATGTCTGAGCAGCACTAGTAAGGATCTATTTTCCATCATACAAACATCCATGGGCAACTTTGAGAGGGAAATCAAGAGGGACACTACAGATAACCAGAAGGCCTTCTTCAGTTATATTAGCAACCTGGTCAGGATCCATCCTCTATGCCCATAGTTAGTACACAACAACACATATTTCACAGACACCACAGATATTGACAACATTGTGGCAGACAGGTTCAGTGCAGATGTCACCCCGCCCTCTCCCCCAAAATAAGACATAGTTATCCCAGCTGACTGTAACCTCCCTGTCATCACAGATTTCCAGGTGAGAGCCACCCTCAGGACAGCAGAATACACAACATGAATGGGACCTGATGGTATTCCCAGTTGCATGCTACATAAACTCTGACAGGAGCTAAACACACATATAGAAGTGCTATGTAACACTTGCCTGACTACAGGATATGTACCTGTACACTGGCGCACAGCAGCAGTGGTTTCACTCCACGAAGGAGGCACCTCAACATACCAATACAATACAACACAGTACATTACATTACAATACAATACTATACAATATGCTATTGCCCCTGGGACTACAGCAGCGTACTGTTCTGCTACCCTGACCATTGTGACACATGTGGTGTGATGGTACCTGCTGCTGTCACACAGTTACACAGGGTGACTCATATGGCATATTACCTATCTGACTAACATTCAGCAGGGGTATGTGTGACGTGTACTCATGGGGAGTCTTGCTTCTTAACACTGTGTGGTTTATTGCAGGGTATGTCTTATCTGTGGGTAGGAACTTTTACCTCCACATGTGCACTCTATTGCAGTGGCACAGACAACACACAGCAGACATTTAGGTTGTGGATGGTGTGAGGTGTTACTATGGTTGTTGGACATCTGTCATGGGTGGGACTTACATATGTAAATCCGGGAGTGATAACCTGTATGTGGGTAGTATATGTGTACTCTGTGGTGTTGTCAGTCACTGTGCATTGGTAATGTGTTTGAGTGCATTGTCACAGTGTTGTACATGTCACTGTGTCCTTCTCCATATCTGTAGCTGTCATGTGAGGTCCATACCATGGCATCCATTATGTGGTGTGGAGGGGTACACCGACCTACATGTCCATAGCTGACACACCATGTCCGCTGACACATACCATGTGCAGGTATTCCAGGGATAGTGTGCCACTGTGAATATCATTGGGGCCACTATTGTACACATTTATGACCCTGTTCACCCCTGACACATGCAGTGGTGGGCAGCCAATCACATATCTGGTGGTTACTGGTGTAGGTGATTTGGAATGTGGTATGGTACTCCGGTTTTGACACTGGTGTTCACTCCATGCCTTTGTCACCAGGCACCTGTTGCAGTACATCTGTACACATGTGCCTCACTCAGAAGTTATATACATCTCTCTCTCTCTATATATATATATATATATATGTATATAGATATATCTATATATCTATATATATATATATATATATATATATATATATATATATATATATATATATATATATATATATATATATGTATATGTATGTATATATATATATATATATATATATGTCTGTATACATATACACATATATATATTGATGTACATATATTGCTATAGATGTGGAGGGGGACACAGAGGGGTGTGAGTGACAGAGGGGTGGGACAGGCTGTGTTGAAGGTCATATACAGTCATACCTGTAGATAGTCAGATCAGTCTGTCTATGTATATGTATCTACATATATCTATATCTGTATGTGTGCATTACATATATATGTTTGTACAATATTCTATCTACATCTGTCTATGTATTCCTACATCTCTCTCTATGTATGTATACATATATGCATATCATATATATATATATATATATATATATATATATATATATATATATACACACATACATATGTTGACATACATATGTATCCATATGTTAGACAGGTATATCAACATGTTTGTCTACCATACTGTATACACACACTAACATACTGCTAAACATACATAACTGTGAAACCTACTTTGTACATGGCACTACAACCTACAATCAACCAACATTGATATGTGCACATAGATGCTCTCACATACAAATGTATGTACAGCCTTCACTGATAGTTGCTGTATGTCCCCTGCCCTTTACACATCTTCATATACATATGGATACAGACCAATGACACATATGGAGGGTTCACAGTATGTAGACCTTTATAGTATTACTTTACATTACCTGTGTTTGTCACAGCTGCTTGTGTTGCCGTCTGGTTCTCTGTCCTGCTGCTCCACTTCCCAGTTGTCAGCTTTCAGGTGGCTGTTACTGAACAATTTGTTTGTGTCTGCTTAACTGCAATTTTCTCTGTCTCTGTCTCTCTCTCTCTCTCTCTCTCTCTCTCTTTGTCTGTCTGTCTCTCACGTCCTTCTCAGGGTGCAATGAAAGTATTGCATGTGTGGACTGGGAGTACAGCATACTTTTGTAGGTATCTGCATATGCCCATGTGATGGCCTCTGCACCAATTGTTAGCCAGCATTTGCTAATTGCATGCAGCCGGTTGTGTACTGATTGCAGTTCTCACTGTGATTTCAGAACAGTGTTATAAAAAGGTGTGTGAGATAGGCGTAGCCCTTTCAGATTTTAAGGGCAGGGACCATGCTGTTTTGCTGTGGACAATGTTCTGTGAGTGTAAAGGTTGGTACCTCTCTCATATTTCCAGGTGTGTTGTAGATTAACATTCCTCCATTCATTTCTCCAATTTCCTGTACTAACTGTGTATGTACAATGACACCTACAACTACTACTACTGTTAATGTGTGTGCCTGTGCTTTCCTTTCACTTTTGCTTGCACTTTGTTGCTAAGGCTTAAATAGTTGCCCTTTACAGTCACTACTTGTATGCCTGCTAGGTGTCCTGACTGTAGTGTGCTGCTGTAGCTTTCCTATTTTCCATGTACATTCACACCTTGGAATGCTTGCTATATCTGCTAGGGTGTTACAGCATGCAGTGTGGTCTGGCCATGGTGTGGGCCTTGACATCTATTAGGGTATTTGAGTATGCTGCTGAGCAGGCCCCAGAGACTTTCAGGTTCATCTGTTATGTGCCTCATGGAATGGTACATATCAGTGGGGTACACCCATTAAAATGTCTGGTATGCTGCAGTTGTGACTGTGGGTTAGCATGAGCATATGTATTACTACACTTTTTCTGCCATGCAAGTGATGAATACTTTCAGGACTCCATAGTTACCATTGCATGTGTTACACCTTTCTGCCTACTGTTTGTACATTTCACATGGAGTCTGTGGGGCATCCCTGTAAGTCATTCACTGTTGCTATGTCTAGGTTCTTAACTATTCAAATATAGTGGTGTCAGACCCATCATGTGTACAGATATTTGCAGGTTGTCCACATTTCTGCCTCATATTTTGGTCAATATCTCATGCACACCTTTTTCTGGCAAATCACTCTGGGCTCAAGTCAGAATATGGTGACAAACATTCAAGTTTCAGACTGCATACCCTTCCAAACATCCCACAAAGTGCAGACCCTGTTACTCTCTGAACTGTCTGCGTTTGTTGTAACATTATTTGTAATGTGTCCCTGGTTTTGGGCCTTTGCTCCACATATTTTATTACTTGGTCCAGATGTGTTCCTGTAAGAGGTTGTGGGGTATGGGCAGTGATTATCCTGCTGTGAGTATGTGTGTGGCTTGCAAGGTGCTATAGTGACATTATTACCTACTAGCTTCCAACTAGCATGGCTGTTTCTGTTCACACACTACTGTTATGGAAATCCACTAGTTTTGATAGTAATTCTAAATGGCATGCTTTGTGTACTACACATCTATATTCCCTTTACATTCATTCCTACTATTACATGATATATTTATTTTAGCACAATGTTCTTGTATAAGAGTCATGGCTTAGTGGTAAGTCATGCAGACTACTGTTTCCAAGGTCCTGGGTTCGGGACTGACAGTGGGATTTTATTTTGCTTTTGAACTGAGTACAGGACCTGTCAATCAAAGTGACTAAGGCACTTTTAAGCAGTTGTAACCGGGTTAGCACTGGTTTGCTGAGCTCACGCATGCGCACTGGCGCTCAGCTCCGCCAAGATACCCGCTTATAACTGCTTAAAAGTGCTTACTCTTGCAAGACACCGCTAATTTCTTTGAAAGAAATGAAAATGGGGAGACAGGAAATTGGTGAAAAAGGGGTCACAAAGAGGGTAAGACAGTAGGGAAACAAGCTTGGGATGTGCAGGAGGGATGTAGGTAAGGCCCATAGCTGCCCATTTCTTCATCAGCAACAGCTGTGCATATGTATGTAATTTGGTGTGACATTTGAAACCTTCCACCCCTGAGAGAGGTGTCAGGACAACAATAATACTTGTTGTACAGCCAATTGTAATTGATAGGTTCCATGTCCAGCAGACATGTGTGCGGAATGGGCAGCTATGTATGGGGCGTAATTTTTTTGTGGGTAGAGAGTGCCCTTTTTTTTTTTTTCAGGTGAGAGTGGTATGTCAGGTGACGGAAGCCGGTACAGCTGGGGAGGTAGGTTGGGTAGGTAAACAGACAAGACAAACAAGACGCATACAGGGGCGGTGTATGACACGTGTGGGGGGGTTACGCAATTGACGGGGACGGAGGTTTGGATATCCAGAGCCCATGAGCCCACAGATGGCAACAGTGGAACTGATATCCCCACCCATAGGCAGTTGCCACTGTTCTTTCACTGCCCAGGACGGGGCTGTGCTGGGGGCTGTGTAGGCGGGGCAACAGGCATGCCCGTTAGTTGTGCCACCCGTGCCTCGAGCTGGCGTAGGGGCTCGAGAACAGAGTCCTGAATCTCCCTACGCACCACAGTCCGGACGCTACGGATGGTGAGTGGTGGTTCTCCTCCGGCCACACTTGCAGAGGGGGGGCGAGCCCCATCCTCTTCAGCGCTTCCACCCGCAGGTTGCACAGGGCCACCGGAGGAGGGTCCGGACTCGGCACTAGTGCCAGGTGCACTCACCAGCTGAGGTGGGAGAGGTGGGTCCGCTGGAACCCGCCTTCCCTGTTGTCCTATGTTTTGCATTATGTCATGACAGTTTGGGTTAGTGACATATAATACCATTCACAATTAGTTGTAACAGCATGCATTAGTATTCCCATTAACCAAACACCCAGATATTCACACCATTGAACAGCGTGCATAACACATGCATAATTTGAACAGAAATACACAGTCCAGCAACATGCAGGGTTAATTGATGGCAACAGGCCATCAGGTGTGGATGTATGAACAGGGCAGATGCATCAACGGACATGCAAATATATATGACCGAACAGGACAAACGTCCAGGGGTGTTAATTGTGATTGCACATACCATTTTCAAGTGGAATGGGTTATATGTGGTTATAGGGTGAGGTAAAGAAAGTAATATTAACACCTTCAAATAATACATATGCTGTACATTTCTAATAGCTACAGTTATATACACACTACTGTTCTAACTACAGTTTCCTATATGATAACTATTTCAACTTGGTGATAGGACTGTTACTGCAACATCAATATACATTTTATGGTTCTTCATACACATTCATATCTAGCTTTGTTCAGCTACATCATCCTGCTACATTTACTTTATATAGCTGTAGACAAGTGTGCATGTTTGGTATATCAGACAATCATCCTATCTGCATATTGCAGACTGAGAGCAACATATCCAGATTTTGGGATACACATTCCAGATGCAGCAACACTTTGAACAGATTTTGCTGTTTGGTTTTGAATCTCACATGCATTTCATTCTGTCTTGACTGCAGTATACTTTATTCAGGGGTTATTACTACTCTATTGCTGGATTCATGACACTTTCTCACACTCTCTCACTTGCTTTCATTTTACTATTCAGGATGGTACTTCTAGGCTTTATTGACATGTTTTACCAGTAGTTATTACAATCCTTTCCAGCAGTCTCACTTTTGTCATGTTTCAGTATTTCCACAGGGATATATTTCACACATGTGATTTCATCATCTTCTGCAGCTATACTTTTCAGCCTGTTGCAGGTTGTGTACTATTTTCTTACAGGTAGGGCATTTTTATTTCAGAATATATGTCAGACAGTTTCATTTTTTGGTTAAACTTACAGGCTGAAACACACTTTTGTAATCAAGCAATACTTGCATACACTTTCACAATGTTACTTGCAGATTTTATTCCTTACTGACTACACTGCACTCTTTTGCTGACTGTCATACTTTATATTTCTTTACAGTTACTGGTAGTGGATTACTGACCTGCCTGGTGGCGCAACCGCACCAGCCTATCGCCATAGGCTCTGCGGTTCGCAGAACGGACACCTGCAGCTGTAATATAAATGAAGTAATATTGGAATACACATCTCCATAATATCAGCTAGTTTAATTTCTTACATACATAATTAAATGTTGCTTACTCAGTAGTGGGGCATTGGGTGTTTGCCGGGCCTCCTGGATCCAAAGGTTCAGTTGGTCCTGCTTGCGTCTCTTCAGGTCCGCATGGTGGTGACGGACCTGCTCACCAGTCCTTGGAATCCCTGTGGCATGGTGAGATCATGAGCCAACCGGTCCCACGCCTCAGCCCTGTATGCTCCCCAGAGGACCTGGCCCTGCATGAGTTGGGCCTCATGATTATGGACTAGGAGCCAGACCATGTACCTGGACTCCTCAACACCCCACCTCTGTGCTCAGAAGCGACTACCCTCTCCTACTCCTGTCATTCTGCCTGCAGGTCAGTTCTACAATCGTTTATGCTGTGTATTCCCGCCTATGAGGCTTATATAGTCAGTTTTTCCCGCACATATCTGTGATTGGCCATTTTGGAATTGTATCAACTTCAGTAAACCTGCATTGTCATTGCTCCAGTTTGTATTCATTCCTATATATTAGCTATTATTGCATTTCTAGGTACTGCTGTCATGGCTTAGTGGTTTGGTACCTTGACTATGGTGTATAGTATCCTGGGTTCGAACCTGGCCACTGCTTTTTATTTTTCATGACTGTCTAGACATGCTGAGGGGTGTGTCTGTGTAAAGGCAGTTTTGATACGGCTTGCTCAACGTTGCCCATCAGTTAGCTTGTTTGCGCGGTGCGCAGCTCCGCGCAAACGGGATACGCTGGTTTAAGCCTCATTTGGCTATTGGCACGCATATTACACTCAGCTCAGTTAGGGGCACATAGATTTAGCGTGTTAGACCACTGCTCAGCTACGGGCACTCATTTTGCACCAGTTAAACCACTGCTCATCTACGGGCACATGCACTCACTCTGTTAAACTGTAGCTCAGCTATGAGCACATCTGGCATTTTTTCTTCTTTTGTTACCTCACATGTCTTCAATATAAATGGGCTATTTCATTACATTTTACATAAATTGTGGTTTTATGTGTACATATTTGTCAGGGACTTGTTTCCTGCTTATTTTGAAAAAAAAAAAAAATTGGTGTTGTGGGGACTCGAACCATGAATGCCTGCTCTTCAGCCAACATCTCTACCGCTACGCTATTGCTTCCTGGCTTATTTTGCATATTTAGTTCTTATATGCTTTCCCACTGACTGCTAACTGTAGCTGCGCTACGGGCACGCCCGCGCAAACGAGCGCACTCACGGTTAAACATCTTTACAATTTAAAAAATATATATAACATGTTCATTTATATATATTTTATGTTCATAGTCTGTGGGGGCATGTGTTGTGTTGTGTTTATTCACATTTCCGTGGACTCTGTTGTGGGTGTTTACTTTGGGCACTTTTACACTTCTGGGAGCGTGTCCGCTTGCAGGGCTCAGCCTACGGACATGCCCCCTACTGTCTTACATGGACTGTGTTAGACTTAGGTGTGATTCAGCATGCTCTCATGAATATGCAAAGCATGCTGACATCACTCCGTTTAACTGCAGCCTCCGTGTAAGAGTTATAACTCTTACACGGAGGCTTCGTGAATCCTGGGGAACATCTTTCATAAATGTTCTAAAGGTTATGTGCACATGTATATATAACATGTGTGTGAATGTATATATATATATATATATATATATATATATATATATATATATATATGTATATGGGTCTAATTTTCTTTATCGAAATTTCACAATCTTGAAAAGTAAAACCCCACTTCCGGGAAAGTGCACTACATCGAAAGTGCACTTTCGTGAAAGCCGATAAACCGAATTGGGGAAAAAAATAAACTACTGTAAACACTGTTTTGCAGGGGGGCAAGCCCCCCTACACCCCCCACCTAAATATACTAACTCACAGATTGCACTGTAGTGGGGAAATGATATATTTCCTTATCCCCACTGTAATGTGCATCAGCGAATCATCTTTCCTTGGGGGAAAAAAAATCGCTGTACTGAGCTTTTGCGATTGTAAGCTTTCACTTACATGGGGTTGAATATTCATCATTCCCTTTTTGAAGCGTTCGATGATATAGTATAGACCCAAATGTGGGTATGTCTCTTTACATTTGTATGGGAAGTATCTAAAGCAGTTGTGTCCAACCCACGGCCCGCGGGCCGCATGCGGCCCTCAGAGCTCTTCCATGCGGCCCGCGACCCGTTAAGCACCCGTTAAATAGAAATTACACTTTTTTTCCGTGTGTTTTCACGTCCGCATCTTTTAGCTTTTGTGCGCATGTGCCACATTACCTGTTTCCCTTTTTTTTCAAGCCCGCTTCTTTCAGCTGGTGTGCGCATGCGCCAAAGCACCGTCCGGTCGTTTTTTGCATGCCATTGTTGGATACATGGTACACTACAATTAACAGCTTGATTGAAGGAAGAGGATTGTGATTGCGGCGAAGGGGGATTATTATATTTATTTTTACAATACAGTCACATCTCCTGCAGTAACAGGTAAGTCGTAGACTCCTCACTTGTGAAACTCTCCTCAAATAACAAATTAACCTACTTTATTCTTGTCTAAAAGTGAAGGAAAGCAGCATCATAGTTCGTGAACAGCGGGAACCTATGGAATTTAGGAATTTTTCTTGTAAGGCAACCATCTGCCTCTTCAGCTTTTTTACTAATGCAATAAATTCATTTTATAATGGATGTACTAAATATGAGTGTATAAGAAACAGTGGAAAGGGTGGGGGAGCCATGATTCTTATCAACGATGCAATTCATATTAATTTGATCTCCAGTGGCTGTGAAAAAAATGTAGTGGTAGATATTTGGAATCCGTGATTTAATTAGAATAATTGCATGTTATCTAAGTCCCAAGCTTGGAGAAAATGTTTTGTAATTATTTTCTTGATATGCTTGGTACCACATTAATTGGTAATAAAATTATCCTTCTGGGGGATTTTAATTATGGAAATTTCATTTGGAAAACTTTGGTAGTAACATTTATTCTAATGGTTTTTTAAAATCTTAGCTTATTGGGAGTGACTCAACTTGTTGAATATTATACAAGAAAGGACAAGATATTCACTTTGATTGTGATAAATGATGAGAGATTAGTTTCACATATTGCCATTTCTCTGCCATTAGGTTTATCAGCTCATAATTCCTTGAAGTATAATATAAATATTAGTGGATTTCATAATAGATTTGTGATTTAAGTTTTATTATGTGACAATTGACCGAGATTGAGGATACAAATGAAATTAAGTGGAGTAAATTTTTAGTGGATACAGTACTATTATTATAAGGCTTGATTTCAGGCAGCTCATAGAATTTATTTACACATTGATTATAGCTACAGTTTGTGAAGCTGTACTGGTTACTGTTTTTTCATTGTCTTGTTCCATACTTTGCAGGCTGAGCATGTTACTATTATATGTGCTGTATGCACCATTCAGGTTGTGAACAGTTCACCATTTAGCACTGTGCTATGCAAATGTGGCAGGTATTCCCATTTGAAGTGCTTTCACTATTAACAATGCAAGCTGCCACTGTGAGAAATGGTGCATTGCTGCTTTATGATTTTTTTTTTTATTCCATGTACCATACCTTGAAAGATCGCATTATGATTATTTCACTGTAGAACGCATGTGTAATGTGTTGCTTGGGTTAGAAATGTAAATTACTATTCAGGAAGGAGTTGTGGACAATCTTAGTAGGATTTGGTGCTCTGGCAAAAATGTTCTTCCTGAAGAACCTTCAAGAAGTTGTAGTAGAGGAGTGGTGATGTGCATCAAGGGGTGGTAATTGGACAGACATTATCTCTGTAGTGTAGAATATTTAAAAAGGTTTGTGTGGTGAAGAAGTGCATTAGAATATTTTTTTCACTCAGATATTTTGTTTCTTTAAAATACTCAAGAAAAATATGCGCCAGTTATGTGGGGATATACCGTGCAGTGGTGCAGCAGTTAATGTTGTTGCCTTACAGCAAGAGGTTGTCCGGTTTAATTCTTGGCTAGGGTGCCTTCTGTGTGAAGTCTGCATGTCCTCCCTGTGTTTGTGTGGGTTTCCTCTGGGTGCTCCGGATTCCTCCCACATTACAATGACGTGCATCTGGAGTGTTTCTCCCTGGGCCCCTGCTAAAAATTAGCTCATTCCAAGTTGGACTTTCTCAGTAAACAAATGTTAAATAAATGTATGCTATGGATACAGTGGCATTTCAGATAATGGAGCAAGATGCATAATGGTGCTGAGGCTCCTTGCCCCAGCTGTGTGTGGATGGGGGGGCACATGTATCATACTGCAATGTATATATGCTGTTTATTGTGGGGTACATGCATAAGGGTGGGGGCTTACAGACTGTTTGGGAATTCATATGAATATTGCTGCAGAGGGCCACATGTAATTTTCCGGTGAGGGGAGGATGCAACATACTGCTGTAGGAATTCTTGCACTCTGAGGGAGCACTGGCATATATTGGCACTGTGCATGTCCCTTACTTAAGTAGTTGTTTTTTTAATAGCAATTTTACGATAGGATAGCTAATTATTTTAAAACTCCAGTATGGCTGGTGCATTACAAAGTTTGCAAAACTGGATTACTGCCAAAGACCTTTTTTTTTTTGCTCTTTTTCAGTTTATGTGAGAGACCTTTTTGGTCCTCAGTTGCCCTCAGACCATTTCTGTTGACTCAATGCGGCCCTTGCAACTGAAAAGGTTGGACACCCCTGATCTAAAGTAATATGGCAGATGTTTTGTGCATTTGCAGAAGTAGTGGCAGCATGTAGAGTACTGTAAGGCAAGTAAAAGGTATATGCCCTTTTCCCCAGTGTAGTGCGATCCTGGAGTTAGTGTATATAGTTAGGGGAGTGTGGGGGGCATAGCCCCTCACTTAGTTTGGTTTTAAATTGTCTGGTTTCTGTTAAGAGGGTAAGTAAGTAGATTTTAAGTTCTGGAAAGAGGTCATCATTAGTGTTGTGAGTGTGTTTGTCTTTGTTTTCCCATTTAGTCTTTTGAAATTTTGCATTGTAAGGTTTTGGTGAAATGAGATTCAGTGAAATTTTGTCTCTGTGAAATGAAAGTCAGTGAAATGGAATTTCAGTGATGTGAAGTAGGCCAATATGTACACATGTATTTATAACACATATGTGTATGCGCATATATATATATATATATATATATATATATGTGTGTGTGTGTGTGTGTGTGTGTGTGTGTATATATATATATATATATATATATATATATATATATGGGTTCCCTTCGGAATCTCGAAATCCTAAACCCTCGAAATTTATGGTCGAGACCATATGATCGAAGTTTTAGATCTTCGAAATTCTGAACAGAGATCTGCATACAGAGCAAAACAGAAGATTTCCCTTTTCCTCACTGTAGTGTGATCTCGGAGTTCGTATATTTAAGTAGCGGGAGTGTGGGGGGTGCAGTGTGGCTTATCCTCCTGCAGAAAAGTTGAAAACGTTTTTTTTAATGTTGGATTTATTTCGGAATCTCGACATTCCAAAACATCAATCACATGATCTTGGTCATATGAAACTCGATGTTTCGGAAATTTGAGATTCCGAAGTGAATCCATATGTGTGTGTGTGTGTGTATGTGTATGTATATATATATGTATGTATATATATGTATGTATATATATATATATATATATATATATATATATATATATATACACACACACACACATATATATATATATATATATATATATATATACAGAGAGAGATACACACACACACACACACACACACACACACACACACACACACACACATATGTACATGTATAAAACCAATAATACTTGAAGAACCTGGATGTTGCTATAGTTGGCTGCTTATGCCAAGTGTAATGTTTGTCTAGTACATCAGCAAACTGAAATCAAAGAATATCTGTTTATCAGTTAAGGATATTCAATTAAGATCATGTGGCTCTCTGTGGGAATTATGTATGGTTCACTGTAGTGGTAGATTGAGTATTAGTTATTATGACTACAGGGTCCGATATCAACAGGATTAAAAGTAAATACCAGTGAAACTGGAAGAATCAGTCCTTTCCTGTCAGAAGCTTTACTGATGCTAGCAGTCTCTGCTTCCCATCTTTAAGGCTTCCTATTTGGCTGGACCATTGATCAGTTACCAGTCTGTTTGGTTCTTCCTTCTGTCATCGACAAGAAGAAGAAAATGGCTAGAGAGTCTTTGGGTGTCGGGCTGTCTGCTTTACCACCTCTACCACCAGTGGGTTACTGCTGTGACCAGATATAGTCCTGACTACTCATTGATATCTTAGTCCAAGTGGTGTAGCTCCTTGGGAAATCACTAAGTACTGGAAGTTAGACTTGTTCTTTGCAGATGAAGGGTTGTCCTCTCTCAGCAAGGCAGAAACACTCTTATTTGTGTTGGGGAAGGAGTAGGTGAAGGCTTACCACATAGCCGGTTTAGTATGTCTGATCCTTGGGATAGTGCCTCTGCCAATGAGCTGGTCTTTTTCCATGGAGTCCTCTAGGAAAAGAAAACAAAAGAGTAAGAATATTACTTATCCTGCTTCTATTACTATGGACAGGGAAGACCTGCTGGCATTTGCTAGGGAATTAATTTCTGCTTTTAATATATCGAACTTTTTTCTTCCCTTACTTCAGGTAGAAAAATAACAAAGAAAAAGATTTCTGTCTTGTTGTAATACTGATTCTCAGTCAGAAGAACAGGAAATGAAGAGGGAGTGTGTTTCTTCAGTTATTTCTCCACAAGCTGAAGATTGATTCAAAGGGAAGTGTTGCTTCAGTACTTCCAGAAAAATTATCTTTTTGTGGGACGTTAGGTAAAATGAAAGAAGCATTTCCATGGGGACAGAATGAAATCCCTATTTCACTGCAAAACTTTTATGATTTGTGTGATTGGGACAATCTGCAGCCCACTGCATCCCTCCTGCACTATCTGCTTTAACATAACAGCTTATAGCTTGCCTGTCTGTCAGTCTGCTTCTAAGATGTCTTATAGGTTATACAAAGTACCTTCGGCTCATAGATATTTGTTTTCTAATCCTAAAGCAGACCCTGCAGTTATTTTCTTATGTAAAACTTCGACTGCTAAACAGATTGTTATTGCTAACCCCATTCCCTCTTTAGTCTGTGACAGCAGATACTTTAGACATGACTAGGGAGCTGTGTCCAAAGGGGTGACAGTGCAAGGTCTGTAGAACAAACAGTACAGACAAAAGCATGTCAGTGTCAATGAGATGATGGCTTCTGTAAGTACTGTGAAAGCCTAAATAACCTCTGGTCTCCAGGACTTCTGCAAGTTTTTTCACAAACCGCACTACAGTGATATGATGCATCAAAATATAGTTGGTGCCAGATGTTACCTTCTTTGCAGACTTGCTATGTTAGCCTGGGAGGTAGCACTTTGACTGTTCGTGGTTCATACAATCCATCAAAGCAAAACATTGTAGCAGATAAGCTAAACAGGATGAGAACAGACTGTTACAAGTGGAAACTGCACTGGGGGTCTCCCAGAAATTGGCCTAACTGTGGGGAACCCCTCAATTAGATCTTTTTTTTCTTCTCTTAGAACAGAGAGCTAAAGGCATTCTGCTTCAGGATTCTTTGCAAGTAGGTAGCCCAGATTCTAGCTGGACTAGCTCAGTCCTTCAGGAAAGCTGATTAGCTGTTTATCTTCTATGAAGGTAGGAGAAAATGGCAACCAGTGTCAAAGCAGGCAGTTTCTATATGGTTGTTTCATGCCATTTCTTTAGTTATTCTCAACATAACAAGCCACTTCCAGGCAGGGTAAGGGTCCATTTCACCAGGGCTTTGGCTTTTTCAGTGGCTTTCTGGAAAAGTATGGACTGTATAAGTATTATAGAGACAGAAACCTGGTTGTATGTACATACCTTTACAAAGCACTGTAAATTAGATTCCATTCTAGGTCCAAAACGGGCTTTACTATGACCATGGGATTTTTAATTTGTTTCTTCCTCCCCTTTTTGTTTCTAAGCTATAGTAATCTACCCAAATAGCTTTGGCTACTGCAACAGTGATCTAATGTCCAACAGATTGCAGTTGTGTAAGTAGCCATACTATAACCGTAGATGTTTAATTGATCACTGTTGCAGCATCCATCCCTTTGCTCTACCCCCTTCTTTTATTTATTTATTTTTTGGTATTGCCAGGATGTGGATGTATGTACTCTTGCGCCTATTGCTGCTCTTGTTTTACATTGCCTAGCATTCTTTCTTTCAGTACTGTTGGCTCCCTTCTTGAGGTTAGAAAGCTCTGAAACTTTTGTTGGTCTGTTTGCTTTTAATATGGAGTTCTGGTTTAGCTACAGACAATTAGTGCATGGTAGGTGCCCTTTAGCTTTGATAGGCTGGCCGTTTGGCCATATCCTACATCCTTCACAGTGTGTAACTCAAATAGCTTAAACTACCTCAGCAGTGATGTCGTAGAACTGCTACTGGTAGGGTAAGTTTACTTACACAGTTGTGCTTTCTTTTGAAGGACTTTTGTGAAGCGTCATCTGTAATAGCTACCTCACTTTAAGGTTAAAATGTCATTGCTGTATCATATGCTAAATTAATGTTTTGCAAAATATTCTCTGTGTGACTTAAGAAGTATATGAAAAAGTACTCAGATTGTTTGCGTGTGCTTACCCATGTCTGTTCAACCTCTGTTCTGTTGTAGCCATATCACTGTATAGGTAACCATAATATGTGAACATTCAATGCAGTTGACAAGACAGTGATATGCTCATGTTTCTATGCTTCTTGATTATCTGATTCTGTTGAAAACTAAATATGCAACCTCCATACTCTGAACTGGTTAAAGTCTACAATACATGTTTGCTTTATGCAGTGGAAACCATACTTTAAAACACTGTCTGATAAATTACTAACAAAGTTATTAAAATGAAAAAAATGTTGCTCCACTGACTTAGCTGTGATTCACTAATTATGATGGTATCTTCTTTTGGAAAGCCTTACCCTCCCTCATTAATTTGACCTCCTACATAGGTGATAGATTAAGTGGAGGTATCCAGACCTGTTACAGTATTGTATAATCTGGACAATGGTTCATGCGCACAGTGTTCTTTATATAGTCATTTTCTAAATGAACTTGCATTGACATTTTTTGGTGGTAATTTGAAACCGCTTTCACAAAAGTTTTAAACTGTTCTACAGATTATACTGTGTTCAGTGGCCGTTGATACAGCTCTCCTCACTTCTGTCATTAAATCACGCTTTGTCTTGCAGAGACTCTCATTACTTCCTGAACTCAGTTGAGAGTTACTTGTCGCACACAGTGATTTGCATTATAGAAGTTATTTTTTGATTAATTATTTTTACACTTGTTTCGCCGTTTATCTCTGAGGGTAGTTACGCCTTCTGTTAATTTCCTGTGAAATGCGCAGGGAATATCATTGTGTGATACTTTAATTTGTGATGATTTGAGTGTTAGTATATCCTTGAGGAGTTGCACTTTGAGGTATTAACTTAATGTGAGGCATATGCTTCCTGCTGATACTAATGGAATATTTTATAAATGTTATTTTAGTTATATATTTTTTTTTTATCTAATTTGCCCTGCTGACATAGTGTATCTTTAATTCCCCTGCTAGTGCTGCAGGAAGCTGATTGAAGATGTGTTTGTCATAGAATATAACTAACCCAAAATGATTAACATAAAGGATATTTTCTTTGTATTTGTACTTCTGGCCACTAATTTTAGAATAATATACCTATTGAATAGTAAGACTTTTAACAGGCCTGACTTCCTTATTATTTATGCTATTATTATAATTTGCAGTCTACCATCTGGTCCATTCCCTTCGGAATTTTTAAAATGTATCTGTCTGTCTTGGCTCCCTTTGCATAAACCTCCTGCTTGATTTTCAGCTGCTGTGTAGGCTTGCTGCTATAATACCTTTTACCTAAATGTCCCTATTACTATTCCCCAGATTGTGGACTGTACCAGTGCTAGTTTGGGAAGGGGAGGTGTGACATAATGGAAAAAATAGCAGCATCACTTATGCTGCTGCACATTCTAGTGGATTTTTTGTGCCTCATCTTGGCAGGGCTACTGATGTCACAAATATCATAGTATGTCATATCCGTTGGCTCTAGCCACCCCTCAGTTCTGAAATGCTAATGGCAGTCTGCTTCACAATTTTGCCTGTCCCCATCACGGGGGTGTTGTGTTTGATCATGGGCAGAACTCCCTTTCTCCAGAAGTGGGCAAGATGGCAAAAAGATGTTCCTTCTCACCCCATTCTGGCTCCTTCAGCAACTGAACTGACTGGCACAAGTCATAATCAGGGCTTGATCTCTTTATTCACTGCTGAATTTCTAACTAATTTCTGAAGTGTCTGTACTTAGGATTGTATTCTTTACCTCATTTGAGTTACCGTTACCTAACTATAATATCTGCATAGACTTGTTTAAACTTTGGTTGCTACCATCTTTTCAGTGATTGTCATACTTCTGTCCACTGCTCCCCTTCAAAGTCAGCACACACCCAGAAAGAAGCCGGTCCTAATGTGGTATAACTTTCCTGGAAATATGGTCAAAATAAGCTGAACTGTTTGTTTTGATTCTCAAGGACTAACATGCTGCATCCATCAAGGTCAGTGATTCCGTTTCACCTTGTTTGTACAACTAGTTTATTGTGTTGAATGTGTAATATACAAAAGTCTCATATTTTACTCCTTTATTGCTGCTCCAATCATGGGTGCTGTTGATGGCAGCTGTTAATTCTACAACATTGTGAATTTATTGCAGCTTCACAAGATGTGGATTTGATGGCATTTTTTATATAGATGCAGTGTGCAGCACATTGGAACATGCACTGGGTGTTGGATTGGCTGGTGTGTGGCATGTGCAACATGGCAAATTATATTTTTGAGCTGTTTAACCTCCATCCCTGCTGAGATCAGACCATGCAAACTTTATTTTTTTTCTAGGTCAAAAACAGACTTTGCTAGGACCATTCTCCAGGACCTCCTGGATTCTTGAAGTCCTCTGTCCTCATCTCCCTTTTATGTTTATGAGCTCTGGTAATCTACTTATATAGCTTAAGCTATTGCAACAGTGATCTAAGTGCTGAACATAATAGAATTGTATAAGTAAACTTACCATAATAGTAGATGTCCTAAATGAGCAGTGTTTTAGTAGCCATCCCCTCCCTCTATTCCCTTACTTGTTAAATGTGTACATATTGCTTGTGTGAGGATGCATATACGTTTGTGTATATATTTTATTGTTTTGTGTTAGATTGCTCCTTTCCCATCATTTTTCCCCTTCACCATCCAGTCCCTTACTTTTTTTTTTTGTATGAAATGCCAGGGTGTGGATGTGTATACCTTTGTGTATATGATAACATTGTTTTTTGTTTGGTTTTCCCTTTTCCAACATTTTTCCTTTCAGGACTATAGCCTCTGAAGCTTTTGATGCCCAATCTGACTTTTGTATGACTGAGCTCGAGCCAGTAGTAGATTGGGGACCTGGAAGGAGCCATAAAGCTTTGAAAACTGACCTTTGGTGATATCCTAGACAAGAATATATCTAGTGTAACTTAGGCTACTGCAGTTGTGATTTATTAGAACACCTACTGTTATGGAAAGTTTACTTATACAACTGTACTTCCCTCCTTTCCTTCTGACTTTGGTTTGTGGGCACCTCCAGTATTTGTCTTCAGGAGTATAGCCTTATCAAATATCTTGACAGTTTGCTCCTCTCCAATGGTTATTGTCTTTGTTTTGTTTACTTTCAGTTTCCACCTTCTCCATAATGTCCATCTTCCATTTTCCCCTCACAACTTGTTTCCCCTCCTCTCACTCCTCGTGATCATTTGCTGTCTGTGATTTACCCATTCCCTTTCCGCTGTTCCATCCTATCCACTTACTGCTGTTTCCCCTTATTCCTTTATATATGACCTTATTGGCTTCTTCCTCCTCCCTGGGTAGCTCAGCACACTTTTGATTGTTTTTCTCACTCATGGTCAAATGTTTGTGTGTTTCTTTCCTTAGCATATCTCCCTTCCAGTTTTCATTCCATTGTTTTTATGCCTTTTGAGTCAGGCAGCTAGCATTAGCATTGCTTTCTTCTCTTTCTGTCCTCTGTTTCTTATGGTTTCTCCAAAAAGATGCATTGTTCACAGGTATTCCTTAAGTAACCTACCTCTCTTTCCCTCTCCACATTCAGCTTTGTTCATCTTTCACTTTCTGTATCTATCCTCTTTGTTTTTGTTCTCCTTGTCATCCAGTCTTTCTTAATTCCACTGTCTCAAAAGCTGCATTTTCATGTCCTTCATTCCTTTTAGAACTCCTCTGCCTCTTCCATATTTTTAGTGCTAAAGTTGTCCTTTTGTTGCTGCTTGTTTAATTATGTGTTTTTGTGGACCTATGGACAATGGGGTATGTGTATATCTCTTCCCCTTTGAAGCCACCATAGCATGACCTCTGTCTCACTGTAAAACTTTACCTATTGAATTTTTGTCTGTTTTCTTCCTCATGCCAATGTTTTAATTCAAATGCTGCTTTGTATTTTTATGTCCTCACCTTTTCTTTTTTACTTTCACACAATCTTTACTTGTGTGCCTGTCAGTCTCCTCCAATTCATAATATACTTTCACATTCCATTTGTATTTCATCTGTTGCCTTTTCAACAGGTGTAACAATTTGGATTAATTATTATACATATCACAGTGATCTTCCTTATCATTGTCTCTGCTTCCCTTTTCCATTTCAGAGGCACACTGAGTTTTTTGTATTTCTTTTCGATTACTTGACTCATACACACCATACTGTGACTGTTGTTCCTGGCCATGCTTTCTTGTACTCCCCACAGATTACAGTCATCTCCTACTGTTTTTATGCAGCATAAGTTTTCCACTATGACTGCTGCTGGAGCTGTTTCTCCCTTTGGAGTCGCTGCATTGCGATCTTGGTTTTTCCTTTCCTCCTCTTGTCTTTTTCTTCAGTTTTCACCTTACCTCATGTTGATGTGTTTACTCTTCCATGCCCAGAATTGTTCATTTAGTTAATTATGTTGCACCACAGCCCTGTAGCTCTGTCTTCCTGTCTTTTGTTTCCTTTTTGTGATCTGTTTCTTTTTGCTCTACCTCTAGTCTGTTCATATTGGTCCCATGATTCTCTTCCTCTGATTGTCTTCTGCCTTTCTTACTGGTGGATGATTTTATATGTGGTAGAACTCATTTCAGTGGATGCCTCTTTTCCACCTACTTGTTCATTTTTCGGGCAGTGATTCTCTACCTCTTCGGCCTGGTTTCTATCCTGGTGAATCATAGTACTTAGGCAGTAAGTTCTTAAGAGCTACCCTTTGAATATCAAGATGATGTATCATGTTCACTGGACAGTCAGAGTTGCCAGGAATATGAAGTTTGATTTGTTACCCTTTGTTCTGAGGATTTCTGTCTTTTGGTCAAACACATTTCTGCTTGCATACAGATATGCAGAGAAACTGGTCTGCAGTTCAGTTTTAATTCCTCCAGGTAAGGCAGTATTGTGATATTTTGTATCTCTTGGATAGCCCTGTTTTATTGGATGCATTTGTAGTTTACATAGAAAATGACTTGGTTGTCATTTTTGATCATAACTGCTTTCCAGCAATGGGTATTTAGTCAGTTTGGAGTCCAAGTGCTTTATGAGACACAGGAGTTGGATAACTTTTTCTGAAAAGAAGTTTCTCAAGTATATTTTATTTACTGATTTGGATATTACTGCTAGTTGCAGAGTCCCTTTTCTGGATTTGTTTTCTTGTCAAACTTACTATATGTACGAATGTGACCTCCTTACATACTCCTTAGTCATTCTTTCATATATCTGATTATTCCTTTCGCTATATTTGTTTGTTGCTCTCACCCTTTCACTGTACCTTTCAGGTGCATTGTATTAGCAGTAACTTTGGTGAGACTAGTTGAAGTGTTTGTCACTTATGTATTTACCTTATGCACCATGGCACATGATGCCTCCAGTATCATGTTGTGTTTTCCTCCCATTCGTTCCTGTTATATAAAACCATATTTTAAATTTTAATTTAAAAAAATGCTTTTTTCTCTACTTTACATCACCAAATGTTTAGTGAACTCTATCATGGATAATGTTGATGTATGGATAGCATATGGGTGAAATCATAAACTTATTTATGCACCAGACCACTTACATGAGACCTTGTTCATTAAAGTCTGTGAATGCACCCCTGCACTCCCAGCCTATCCCAATGGTGATGACACAAAGGGATACAGTAGGATTATGTGGACATATCCTTAATAATTTTCTAAGATTTTTATTAAAAAAGCATCCTCATAGTACTGAAATGTTGGGGTGACAAATGCATTGCAGTAATTAAGTTACATAGTGCCGTGATGTATATATAAAGTGAGATTCTATCATTCATTGACATTGCTAAGGATTCTTCACAGTCTCCTTTTTAGCTCCCTGTTTCTGGATCCATCTTCTTCAACACACATTGTATGTGCTTCTTGCCTTTTTGCTCTTTTCTTTCAGACTGTCTTAAGAAATTAAGAAAGTTGCAATCGCTTTAATAGGCCTTGACAGTCCCGTACCACCTTAAGCTATTATTCTTATCAGGGTAGGAAATTAATATCTCTCCATCATTAGCATTCTTGCTTAAGAGATTTGCTGACTGATGATCACATACCATAGACTTTTGAAAAGTACCATGATGGCAGTTGCCATATAAAATAAAAAAGGCTTGTTAAACATGTCCAGCTCTAGAGCATAAGGGGATAAAGCTCTAAGTCCCAGGCTACCTAAGTTTGTATAGCAACTTGGATGATGAAAGAGTAAGGCTGGGGAGCAGGCAATTAGCATTTGTCTGCTTGTCTATGCTAGGGAGAGAGGAGGGGCTGCTTGGAACTGTTGGTTGGCAAGCAATCATTCAAAGCTGGGCAGATAAGTCCCCTTCTGTGGAAAACTTTCCACTATAAGTATGTGTGTTTGTATGCATATATTTTATATATATATATATATATATATATATATATATATATATATATATATATATATATATGTGTGTGTGTGTGTGTGTGTGTGTATATATATATATTTTTTCTTTTTTTTTTAATTTAGTGATTGTCACCTGATATTTGTACACTTAAAACAGGAGTGTTACTTTTTTCCTTGTGTGGTGAAAAGTCGTTAAATCTAACCTTAAACTACTTTTTCTGCGGAAAGAAGTTGTGTTAGTTTACTTTTGGGGCAGGGGTTAGTGTTTATAAAGTCATTTTTACTTTATTTTTTGGGGAAAAATTAACTTTTTTTTACAACTTACCTCTTTTAAACTATTGCTCCCAGGCTTTCCCTGGAATCTGACACCTTTATCAGCTTAACTATGGAACAGCCTATTGATGGTTCTACTTTCTTCCAGCCACAAAAAGAAAAGTATTTTTAAGCAACCTTTGCTGCCACAGCAGGCTGATAAAATTCCTTAGCTGCAGGCGGGTGACTCTGCTGTGGCCAAATCTGTTTTCTGAGACCACTAATCTTTTTTCTTTGGTCCCACTAGTGTAGTCCTTACAGCCACACTGGAGGTGGGGTGAAACACCTACTCTACAGCTGTTGGAGTGCCCCTAGTGGGCAAGAGAGAGACACTCTTGTCAACCCTGGGAGAAGGGGCTGGGAATGCCACTCTTCTTAGCCAGAAAGCTGTGCATATCCATGGGGGGCATTATTGCTAGCAAACGTTTCTAAAGAAACTCCAGTCAAAAACAAACAAAAACTTAAAACATATTTCTTTTTCTGTCTCGGTTACACTGGACAGGAATAATTTATTGGGGTTAGCTCTGCATGTAGTGCAGGCTGTTGACCCTTCCTGTATAGCTGTTTCTGGTAAAAGAAAAACAGATTCTTCATTTTTTTTGAGAGTGGCATGGCTAGCCACCCAGTGGCTTGCCTCTAGGTGATTGTCACTGTTGCAGTGAAACCTTGACCCCATGGGAAAAAATGGGAAAAAGGATGGATGGATGGATTCAAGAGACTGAACCTCTAAATGAATGTGAAGGAATAGATTGTCTCAGTAGATTTCTGATTCATATTCTGAGGAGTTTGTGGCTTTTGCCAGTCCCCTTGATGGTTGCTCTTTCCATTTATCCAAAACTGTTTCCAGATTGAGTCATTTGTTTCAGTGGGGCAGCATTGATGTTTCTCATTCCCTCGGAAAGTGTTATGATTTGTTACAGTTGGAATTTCCAGAACCTACTCTTATTATTCCTGTTCTGTCTGCTTTGGAGGATGTTCTTGTCATAGTCTCCAAGTCCCCAAAAAGCAGACTGACTTTGTCAAGTGCTTCAGTATTTTAAGATTTTATTCACTAATTTCATATCTAAGCCAGCAGGTATTGTTTGAGTCAGTCCATCTGTTGCTAAACAGTTGATTAATGCTATTCCCTCTTATTCTGACATGAATGGAAAGGCTTTTAATAATTTTGAAAAAAGTATATTCTTCTGCAGTATTTGCTTTGTTAGAATTCTCAGCTGTCATCTTATGCAAGTTTATGCTTGCCTCTTTACCAAGTTTACCAAGGGATTTAATACTACCTCTATAACTTTCTTTAAAACACAAAATTAGTCCAAGCAATCTGCTGGTAAGCAGACATTTAAAACGCAATGACAGGGAGGTTCCAAGAAGAAAGTAGGACCCCCCCAAGCAAAGGCACTCTGCTAAGTCTGAATGATTATATAAGGGACCCCCCCCCCCCACACACACACACACACACACCCTGGCAGTCAGCCAATTATTCCAGAAAGTGTGAATCTCCCTTTCTCTCTTTGGCAACAGATTGTTTCAGACACATTGGCTCTGAAAGTAGTCCATTAAGGATATAAAAGGCAGTAGGAGTCTCTCCCTCCTTTGCAGGACTTTTTCCTCATCTGCCAGAGCACTTCTTTTCAATCATATGCTAATTTAGGGGGTGTTAGAAATTGTTCCTCCTCCTCAGTCAGAGAAGTATTTTATTTAAGGATGATTCTGCTGCCAAAGGTAGAAAGAAGATTCTTAGAGACCAGGTCTGGACTTTTCACTTTGTAACCATTTTGTAATAGTGCCCAAATTCAAAATGTTATTATTTAACAAACTGCTGCCTCTTATTTACAATTCGAGTTTTCAAGCAACCTTATATTTAAAACCTGTATATCATCACATTTCTATATGCCCAGATTTCAGATGTTTCTTAAATTTTTTTGTATCTAGATCACATAATCAGTTCTCTGCCTTATACTCTGGGCTGTCCACTGCTCCAAGGGTGTTCACAAAGTGTCTACAGCCTGTGATTGCCTACTATAGATTGCAGGATATTCACATTCTTCCTTATTAAGATGACTTGCTTATCTTTGCAGGGTGCTCTTCAAATGTCAGGAATTTCTCATTTGGGTAAAGGATTTCCTTGACAGGATGGGATTCCAAGAGAACATTCAGAAGTTTTTTCTGACTCCTCCTTACACGATTGTTTTTATGGGGTGACTCTTAGACATTTCAGTGCAAAGAACTTTTCTTTTATTGGGCAAAATTGTTCTATAGATATATTCTTGAAGTTTTTCACTGAGGCTTCCATCTCAGCAAGGGAATTCCTCAGGAGTCTGGGTATCATGGCATCCTCTTGCAAGACTTCAAGTGAGAAAGATACAGTGATACCAGAAATCTTTATTGTCCCAGCATCAACATCCTTAGACCTTTCAGATTCCAGATTTGAGGTTTGTAAAAAGGGAGATTTTATGGTGGAGACACCAGATTACTCGAGTCCAGGTCTGTCATTCTTCCATCCAGCACAGCCAATCACAACAGATGGACCAGATTTTGCTAAGGGAACAGTGTCAATGGGAATAAAAGTGTAGGGTCTTTGGAAGTCGCTGGGGGCCCCCAACCACAACAAGTTATCTTATCTTGATATTTTGCAACTTGTCTATCAAACTAACAAACTCGAATACAGCAATCTTGTATACTTTATAAACCAGGTGGGTAATAACACTTATTTATACGTCCTTTAAAATTCAAAGATATCAGTGGTTATAGTAACAGTGATGTTCCTTGTGTTTCACTGTTGCAGTCATCACACTTGAATTATCTGCCTACAGGTAGCCCTCAGTCGGCCCGAATACCAGAGTCTTGGGATTTCTGCATCGGTTGCTGTCACCTCTTCCATGACGTCAGGTCATCAGGGGTATAAAACATGCAACCATTACACCAGTCTTTCTTGCTGAGAAGGAGCCGGAAGCAGAAGCAGTTCGCAAGTGCCGGTTGGCCGCTACCTGAAATGTTCGTTTTTTTTGAGTTTCAGACCTGAAGTCTTCTAAAGCTAAGTACCCCACTGGGGATTCTTTTTTCTTGCTCTAACCAATGTCAGAAAATATTAACAATTGTTGTCTTGCCTGTGGAAAGCAAATACCTCACAAAGATTTTCATTCTTACTGCATCACATGTTTAGGCCCAGACCACGACGTCCCTCGCTGTCGGTTTTGTGCCTTGTTTAAAGCCCGGACCATTCATCGTCTGGCTATTTTTGTAGCTAAATTCTTTTGCTCTCATTCTCCATATTCTGAAATGACTTTGGTAAGCCATCTGACGACTGATCTTCCGAAAAAATGCAAAGAAAAAGATAGAGACACACCGCATAGGTCAAAAACTGCCGACGATGCTTCCTCTAAGCTAGTCACTAGTCCGCTGGTACTCAGTGAGGCACCTTTGCAGCCCCTGATACCCACTTCTACAGATTTGCAGGCCTCTGCTGAGACCCATTCGAAGTCTGGTATGCTGCAAGATGCTTCTTCGACTATGGAACCTGCAGATGTTTCTACCTTGGATGGGTCCGGAACCGCTGTGCAGGCACCAGCTTCTGAGGGTGTATTTCGACCTACCAATATTCATATTAAACCGGCAACTTCATTTCAAACTAAAACTACCAAGTTTCTCAGGCCAGAGTTCACACTATGCCTCGAAAACCTATGTCCAAAGTGCATGCTCAAGCTCCCATACCACAAAAATAAATGCTTAGAATGACTGAAGACCTTATTACTCTAATTAGGGAAAGCCAGCCTTCCCCTGCCAAAAGACAAATAATTGAATTTCCTTCTGATTCTACAGACCAGGATTCTGATTACCAGGACATACCCTTATCTACCTATGAGGACTCAGATGCAGAGGAATCCATTCCCTCTGCCTCCCCTCCAGAGGATTTATTTTTTTTGGTGAAACCTTGTATACCTTAAGAGAGCATTTCTGCTGGGAATGCCAGGACTATCCTCAGTCCAAAAAGAGACTCAGGGAATTTTTAGATTTGCCTCAGCACAGGTCTCTAGCTATATCCCCTGTCCTGGATATTGTAGATGATGTCTTCTTGGAGTCCAGTCTTACTCCTGACACCTTACCACCAGCTCCTAGAAAACCTGACAGGTACTACAGAGTACCTGACTCTCACAAAATTCTCTTTAAGAATCCTACTGCGGATCCAGAGACCATTTCCCAGGGACCTAAAGGCATTAAGGCTACTACAGCCAAACCCCCTACCTCTTCAGACAGGGATTCTAGAGCTTTAGATAGATGGGGTAAGAAGGTATGTACCTCTGCAACTCTTGCTATCAGGGCTTTGAATTGCCAGTTTCACATGTTGAAGTACCAGGAACATATTATGGAACTAATTAAACAAAAAAATGGTGTTACTTCCAGATTTTGCAGAAAAGAAAGATTTACAAGAGTTAATGCATTCTGCAAACCAAGTTAGTAAACATACTTTGCAGTGTGGGTTTGATGCCTTAGAAACATCTTGCAGTGCTGCTGTCACTGGGTCTGTACAGAGAAGGCATGCTTGGCTAAAGAAACAAGTCTTGCCTGATCATGTCAAAGCAAAATTACTAGATGCTCCATTAAATCAGGAGCATCTGTTTGGCACAAAAGCAGTAGTAGTTCTTAAAAAGATGGAAGAAAAAGCTAAATCTATGCAAACCATCAAATATTTCTTACAGATGCAGCCACCTAGATTCAGTAGGCATTGGCCTTCAAAAAACTGGTCCTTTCCCCAGGGGAAACAGACTCAGTCTCAGGGTATGCAGAGATCTAAACAATGGAGAGTTTCCACCTCAAAACCAGAGAGTGGTAAGCCACCCCCATATGGAAAAAGTTCACAATGACTTTCCAATTATCCTTCCCAGCCATGCACAAGTACTTGCACCCCTAGGAGGAAAATTCGCCCTTCATGCAAAAAACTTGATGTCCATTACTCAGGACCGATGAGTTCTAAACATTGTATCCCAGGGATACCTATTCTACTTCCACTCACTGCCAACTCCAAGCGGGTTGCCAGACCTTCCTCCAAACGAGTGGGCAGAGGCTCAAAAGCAAGTAATTTCCCTTCTCCATATCAGGGCTATTCAGCCTGTTCCAGTAGAACAAAGGGGACAGGGTTTCTACTTCAGACTGTTCCTGGTGCCCAGAAAAGAGGGCTCTTGGTGCCCTATCCCGGATTTATCAATTCTCAACACCTTTCTGGTGGTCCCAGAATTCAAAATGCTTACACTGCAACAGCTTCTTCCTATGATAGCCAAGGATGCCTGGTTAGTCACCCTAGAATTAAAAGAAGCTTATCTGCACATCCCCATAAGGGAATCTTGCATAAATTATCTTACATTTCAGGGCAGGCTGTATGCACTATCAGTTTTCTGCACTTCCCTTTGGCTTATCTACTGTGCCCAGAGTATTCACAAAATGCCTGGCTCCAGCCATTGCATACGGTAGGCAGAGAAATATTCAAATCTACCCATATTTGGACGATTGCCTGATTCAGGCGGACAGTCAGGAATTGCTACTTCAGCACCTGGCATTTATAAAAGGACTTCTAACTTCACTGGGATACACCATCAATGAAAAGAAATCACATCTGGTGCCTAGTCAACAAATTGTATGCCTGGGAGCAAGCTCGAACACAACTTCCCAGATGGCATTCCTCACTCCAGAAAAGCAGGTCCATTTGACAAACTATTTCAAACTAATGGCCAATAAAACCCAGCTATCTGCAAAGAAAATACTGCAAACCCTAGGGTTCATGGCCTCATGCATTCTGCTAATTCCATATGCAAGACTGCATATGAGGAAACTTCAGTGGTACTTAAAAAGTCTCTGGTGTCAACATTCTCAGGACCTGGACACAGTGATTCCTATCATACCTTGTCTAAGGGTAGAGTTCCTTTGGTGGGCAGAAGCATGCAACCACAACAAGGGGCTTCCTTTCACTCAACCCCTCACTGCCCAAACCCTGACAACAGACGCATCAGACTATGCATGGGGGGCTCACATGGCAGGCAAATGCATTCAAGGCAACTGGAGCCCAGAACAAATTCCCCTGCATATCAATGAAAAAGAGATGCTAGCTGTACAGAATGCTCTGACAGTCTTCAAACACCTTATCCTTTCAGGACAGCTCCTGATAGACAGACAACACCACAGTTATCTGGTACATAAACAAGCAGGGCAGAACTCATTCTTACCCACTCTGCAGGTTAGCCATGGCTCTGTGGAACACAGCCTTGAGCAACCAAGTGCACCTAAAAGCTCATTCTTGCCAGGCAAGCAAAATTCACTGGCAGATGACATAAGCAGAAATCTACTGGACCCTCACAAGTGGAAACTGGACCCCAACTCATTCAAACTTCTAACCCAGAGGTGGGGAACACCAGGGGAGGACCTTTTTGCCTCCTCCCAAAACCACCAATTGAGCAAATTGTGCACCAGGATTCCTCACAGCAGATCCTCCTCAATGTATGCCTTTCTTCCTCTGCTCCTCCTCTCAAGCGTACTACTCAAGATCAAACAGGACAGGCCAAGGGCAATCCTTATTGCACCAGACTGGCCACGCTAGCACTGGTACCCACTCCTACACAGTCTGACAGCAGTGCCACCCTGACACCTACATCGCACACCTTCCCTGCTGTCTTAGCAGGAGGGACAGATTTTGCATCCACAGCTGCAAACTCTAAACCTTGCAGCCTGGCTTATTCCCTAAATGCACCACCAGCATCCCTCAGCAAATAGGTGCTGGACATAATGCTTGAGGCCAGAAGGCCTAGTACTAGGAAATCCTATGCTGAAAAGTGGAAAAGATATTGTTCTTGTAGTCAGTCTCAAGGAAAGGACACAGCTGTGCCCAACTTACCTCAAATCCTTGATTACCTAGCAGAGCTGCTCCACAGAGGCCTATCCTTCTCATCCATTAAGATTCATGCCTCTGCCATCTCAGCTGATTATAATACTGAGCCTCCTTTCTTTTCTCACCCTCTCATTAAACAGTTCCTGAGAGGAGCTAACAATTTAAGGCCCCCTAGAAGAGCTCCCACCCTGACCTGGGACCTTAACTTTGTATTGGAGAAGCTCACACTTCCCCCGTTTGAACCTGCTACTTCAGTAGAGTTAAAATTCCTCTCTTGGAAAACAGCCTTACTTCTAGCTATTACTTCAGCAAGAAGAGTGTCTGAGTTACAGGCACTAATGGTGGTGGAGCCCTTCATTATTTTCCATGCTGACAGGGTTTCCCTCAGGACTAACCCTTCCTTTATGCCCAAGGTGGTATCCAGTGTGGCTGTAAACCAATCCATCCATTTGCCAACCTTTTTCCCTAATCCTCAGAATAAAGGGGAAAGGATCCTGCACTCCTTGGACATGCACAGACAGCTCAGGTTCTACCTTGACAGGACTAAGCCTTTCAGAAAATATGACCAGCTGCTAGTCAGCTTTGCTACAGGGGCAGAGGACAAGGCCATTTCAAGGAAACCATTTCCAAATGGATAGCACACTGCATCCATTTATGCTACAAGCTCCATGGAAAGCCTACCCCTCTGGGGATGAGAACTCATTCCACTAGAGCTACTTCAACCTCTACAGCATTTCTCAGGGGAGTCCATACCAGGGACATCCAGGAAGCTGCAACCTGGAATTCTGTACACACCTTCACCAAGCATTACCACTTCCCTATTTTTTCTAAATCTAGAGCTGGATTTGCTACAGCAGTCTTACAAGGCCTGCTAGCCAGCACTAACACCTCTTGACTGCCTCCACCCTTTCTCAGCTTTGGGAATCAACCCAAGTGTGATGACTGCAACAGTGAAACACGAAGAACATAGTACAGTTGTGTACACTTACCGTAAATGTAAATGTTTGAGTGTATTCACTGTTGCAGTCCTAGTTTCCCTCCCTCCATCCCCCTGGTTTTCTATATCATTTCTACCTATCCTCTTTATGGCCAACTTTTATGGCAGGGGTATTTACTTTTTACTGGAGGTGTTCCACACCAAGTAATAGCTTCCTATTTTGGGGGCTCCTGACATCTGGGGCAAGAAAAACTGATGTAATGGCATCAGCTGCATGTTTTATACCCCTGACGTCATGGAAGAGGCGACAGCAACCGACACAGAAATCCCAAGACTCTGGTATTTGAGCCGACTGAGGGCTGCCTGCAAGCAGAAAACCCAAGTGTGATGACTGCAACAGTGAATACACTCGAACATCTACATTTATGGTAAGTGTACACAATTGTCCTTTTTATCAAGTAACAGGCTTCACACTTCCATTAAATATTTTACCACTGACATAGTTAAACCTGCTTGGTGTTCATTCTCTCTACTAAAAACAAGAACATTGCCAGCTTTAGGTACCTGCAATACCTGTGGCTGCAAGAGGGCCTCTTAATCATACTTGACTGTGTGGGGGCCCCATAAAAGCAGCTGATGGTTAGGAAAAATTAGTAAAATTGTATTAATTTCCTGATTATGCTCTTTAACCTAAACAGAGCTGTGGTATGACCCTGTTAGGATAAAGCTGATAATGAACATACGCAAGGTAAGCACCAGAAGATAAACAGGCTGGAGTGACTCATTTGAGTGCAATCCTTGTATTTTAAGAACATCTGAAGCTTCCGATCTTCAATTTTTTTTTTTCCACAGGGAGTTTTATAAATACTGGTAGAACACCAGATACTACAACTGTCAACTTCTTTGCAGACGAATTCAGCCCAATACCAAAAATAATAGCAGACAAAAGGCTCAAAATCAAGAACATGTTTTAAATATTACTCTAAGTAATTTAAAAAGTTAATAAAATACTCTGCATCAACATGCATTTTTTGGACAATAAGAAGTATTGGTTGTCTGTATTCCTGAATGATTTATTAGCAAATCAAAATTTTACGAAGGACAGAGGAAAAATTATGAGCAAAATTAGGGAAGGTTTATGAAATCAGAATCAGTTACATGTATGTATTACTCCTCACAGAGATAAATAAAAATAATTTACTCTTGCTGCTGTTTGACTATTACTAAACAGCATTCACTGATCAGGTGTGACAGTACCAGTGATGCACAGTGTATTGACATTTGCTGAAATAAGTACAAAACTAGTATTGCTATGGCTTTCATGTGTGTTTGTAAAAAATATCACTGATTTTTTATCTTTGCATACATTCAATAATGCTAGGACGCATACATTATTCTTCTGGGTATCAGTGAAAAATGTAGCTAACAAGTAATTACATTTCAAAAGTAATGCGTAAAATATATCAACAGAACAATCAGACACTTCAGTCTTCAAGGAGTGTCGTGGTCTCCACTCCCAAGTCTGTAAAAATTGATATGGGGGCCTCCCTTAATCATCCTTGACTGTGTGAGGGCCCCAGAAAAGCTGTTGCTGGTTGGGGAAAAATGAGAAAAAATGTATTCATTTTCTGATTACTCTCTTTAACCTGAACAGGGCTGACCTTGTTAGGATAAAGCTAATAATGCCCTGTGCTCTCAACTGCACCCATTCTAAAATCAACCCTACTCAGATGTGTGTGTACAGAAAGCTACTGTAGGTTATGTGAGCGGGGAGTTGTGGTTACTTTAATTTTCATTGCAGTCAAACCATAGGGCTGTGCACATGAGGTCATTACAGCTTTTGTTTGGGCCGAGGACAGTATGGTCATTCTTTCTTTTAATTTTCTCACAGAACTCAGAGGTGTATAAAGAAGGTTACTATAACTTGTGTAGAGGCAGTGTACTGTCTAAGAGCAACAAATAGAATGCATTGCTGTAATCTTTATTTTTTCAATTTTATGTCAGGCACGTATACAGGTAGCTGCCTTTGATGGTTAGGGTTGAGAAGTGAGGAGACATGTTATGTATATGTATGTCAGCACTCATTTAAAACCCATGACTGTGGCAATATGAAACTCTGCTTTCATCCCAGTCTAACACCAGAGATATCTATAAACAGTGACTGTCTTTTTTTTGGGGGGGGGGGGGGTAGGTAGGCAGGCCATATTCCCAGAGTGGACCTCTGTATCCAGACAACAAATGGCTTGTTAGTTTGTTGTGAGCTACTATTTTGTCATCTTTGAATTTTAAGCCTTGGGCCTAACTTATGAATTCCCTGAAAGAAAAATGTGCTGAAATTCTTTTCTTACTCGTGTTTATTGTTTAAGACACCATTAGATTAAAATGTTGGGAAAATGTTCTTAAATGCATCCCAGAACCCCTATAACCCTATGGCTTCTTGGGCACAGGTTTATCTAAGTTATTTGTTAAATGGTTATTACTGTGCTGTCTTGGTCAGAAAGGGTGTGCTGAAAGGATGCAAGGAAAACATAAGCTGAACAGTGGCACTGAATTTCTTTCCTTAATCATAATTTCTGTAAAAGCCATCATTGGATGAAAAGATTATGTAAAAAGAAAAAAAAAATTAAAATGCACTTTAGAGCATATAGACAGCATTTCATCTAATGGGCGAACATAGTGTCGTACATAGGCCTGTTGTACTGAAAGAGCATTGTAGCTACAGGTCAGTCTGTACACACTACATGTAAAGGTTTGCAGCATAAACTAAAAGGCTGCTTTGGAGAGGTGGCAGTGACAGGGTAATATTTTGATGTAAGTGTCTAGGAGGGCCTCGAACTTGACATTTGCTGGGGGACCCTAAAATGCTAACACTGGATCTGGTCAAGGCTTATTCTGTCAGGACCTTGACTTCCTTTGTGGCTTTTTTGGAAAGGTTTGGATTCTAGAAGTATTCTTGGAGCAGCAACATGATCCTCTGTGCACAGAACACTGTAAACTAATATCTGATGTTGTCATTTTCATTCATTCCTCAACTGATGGGTTTGGATCCAAGACTCAGATTTTACTCAACCTCTTCTTCTAGTTCATCAGATCCTAGAACTCTCAAGTTTCTCTCTTTACCCATAATGCACCACCAACCTAATGTACCCCACATCTCATTTGCCGTCATTAGGTTTCAGATAAGGATTCTAAGCTCTTGAGCATTTTGGTGTAATCTTCAGATTCACGCAAATCAAATGTGTTATGTTTTCACTGAAATCGATCTTTTCTGTATTATTGTTTATGTTCCATAGCCTTATCAGCAATCCATAATACTAGAATTTTTTTACAGAATAATTTAAGATATTTTCCCCACTCAGAGAGAGAAAGCATAGTGTCTTCCAGCTAAAAGCATCCACTAATATATGTATTGTATAGATGTCCATGGTCTTGTCTCACATTCATGCCCTATTTCATTCAGTGTAGCCTGGGTGAGAGAAGACCTGAATAGCAAAGGTCGGAGACGTTCACCCACTTTGGTCAGAACAAGAACCATAATGAAAAATAAATCCTGATAGTGCTGGTTTCTTATTTTGCCATAAGTGTATGTATGGAATATTAGTATTTGTAACACTTCTTGTTACCATTGGTAATTTGGCAGTTTTTTTGTTGTATTTGTGTACCCCAAATGTTTATGTAGAGATCTACACCAGTGCAACAGTGACTCATGGTAGTGTGGAATCTGCCCTTCTGCATACTAACCACTGGCAAGTAGAAAAATGAAAGGTTCAAGGTGATAACCAGAGAATAAGAGACATGATTCATGTCTTGATTTGCTTCCCATAATGTCTCTCTGCATATCACATAACTTTGGAATAAAAGTGCTTAACAAGACTAAAGCTTCTGAGTAACAATCTCCCAGATGTTACATCTTTTTTGATGTCACCATGAGGAAGAATTAATATTTATCAGAACACTTTTCTCCAAGTTTGTTAACATTTTTGTCTGGATGAAGGAATACAGGCAGAGTGCATGGTAGCTGCTGGTCCTTGGGGTACATGAGCAGGCACTGGCACATGGATCATTTGGCGTTCTGAACATAGACAATGCCTGCTTATTGAAATACTTTAAAGTGTAACTGATCTGTCTTTATTTGCCATATTATACTTTGTTCCTCCTTGGGAGACTGCAGATATGGGCTCTGAACAGCAGTCTTGTCAGATGTTAAGTCAGTGCACTTGGTGGTGGTGTCACTGTAGAAGCTGGATAAAGGATCAAAGACTGAGGCCCTGAATGTAATAATGCAGTGATGGGTGCAAATAGTGAGGAATTCCTTGTTCAATGGTCAGTGACTGCAGTGCATATTATGCACATACTTGACTGACATTTTTGTTTAAATCATATATGTGTATTATGTATGCTTGTTTGTGTTTGCATTTGTGTGAATGTGAGACTGTTGTCAAGAAACAGCATGACATTTCCCAGTCCATGCTGACTGAGAATCAGATGTATCCCATTTACTTGCTGTGTGGCAAAGAGAGCCTCCCGTTGTATTCAGGAGCAACCTGCTGTCTTCTACTCCACCCCACATTTTCTAGGAAATGCAGAAAGTTGACCTGTTGTTCCCCACCCCACATTTTTCTTCTGACAGTGAAACTCTAGACAGATAATTGTGTTGCATGACTAAAGTGACTAAATGAAGAAAGAGAAAGACTGTAAAATTGTATGAGTGAAATGCTTACATGATTATTGCATTGCAAATAATAGCAGAACAGTAATTTAGAAATGAAGCTGCCATGTGCAATAGCACAGGACTGTAGTGTTGTATTTTCCAATAATTTAAGCCTGGGCTTGACTTAAAAAGTTATTTTAGTACTTTACATGTCTTCAGCAGATAGATAAAAAGCTTTTTTTGTGTTGGCTTTGTATTTGGAGCCTTTCTTACCCTCAGCTGTTTCTCATGGTTTGGTCTCTTTTTCTTCTGCCTAGCAGTACCAAGATCCAAATATTCAAGGAGTGGTGTATGAATTAAACAGCTACATGGAGCAGCGGTTGGACACAGGAGGAGACAACAAACTGCTTCTCTATGAGTTGGGTAACATCATTAAAACAGGTATGCCAGAATAAGATTGATTTGTTTTTATTATCGTAGATTGTTTCCTTAAAAATATAATAATTCTACAAAAAAGTAGGGAAAAAAATCCATGCATTGTCCTAATTAGAGTACATAAACAAGAAATGCTGCCTGCAAATATTTGCTTTTTTGTTTGTTTGCTTGCATTCTAAGTTGACATGTGGCACTTTATATTTATGTAGACCATACAAAGCTAATACAAAATTTATGTAACAAAATGAACATGTTGCTCAGTACTCCATGTTTTATTAAAACAAAAATGGTTTCATGCCTTCATTCCTCAGTAAACTGGAACTTCCTCAGAACAAACAAAACTTGACTTTCTGTTAATAACAAGATTTATAACCATAGTAATTAAATACAGTTAATTTGGACTAAAAGCATAAAATTACATGACACTCATATTAAAAAATTGCAAAAGATGTAAATATGAAATGTAAAAATTGCCCATACATAATATTTTTAAAAAACATGTATACAAAAGGATTTCGTGTATTTACTTGAAGTGCGTAATAAAACTGTCTTTTGGCTTTTCCCGGTTAGGGGTCGCCACAGCGGAACTCCAGTCCGCTAATGATTGGCAGTAGATTTTTACATGCTGGCTTGCCGGGCCTAACGCACAACCTTCAACGAAGGAACGCCCATTCTCGCATGTCGACACACAGAAGACGCTCTGAGAATCGAACGTGCAACGTCTAACTGTGAGGCGACAACGCTACCGCAGCACCACCACCACATGAAGTGCGTAATAATTTCATTTAAATCCTACTTGCCCTTAAAGCCAGAATACTGTGGATAGATGATTAATTCCTGGAGGTTGTATAGCATTTAATAAAATTTGCCAGTATAGTTCTCGTAACTCCGGATAATTTTCTGAATTTCCCCTCTAACATTTTTAGTAACCTTCTCAAGAACATAAAAATAAACTTTTTGAAGTTTTACACTTCTGCATGGGCAACACAGTGCATTTTTGTTGTCCTTTTAATTAATCCCATGTAAATGCTGACAAATTCTATGTTTAAGGGGGGGAGGGGCGCAGCATTTTTACCCACATAAAAAGTGGGGTGGATTATGCAAGTGGCCCTACCCTAGCCATAGTACAATTAAATTTCCCAGTATTCACTATACTGTTTGGGAACTCACCAATAACTATACTAATACAATTGTTATAGTTTTTGGCAGTAAGATCATGCCCCACATTTTACCATCCCTTTTTGTTACTTGATTCAGTTCTACTAGTTTTATTATTCTCAAAATATGACTTAATATTTTTACTCTTTTTGTAAACAATAGTGGGATTCTTACTCAACTTTTCTTCTCATTCAAAAGTTTGAATCAGGCCTGTCCAATTTTTGTTTAAAATGGATCTCACTTCTTCTACACCCCTTATAAATGGTAATACCATAGCTTTGTGGAAGTCTCCATTCTCTTTTCACTAAACTCTACACTCCCAGGAGATTTTAAAATAGGTTGAAAATTTGTAGTCCTTTTTATAGTCACCTCCTCACCAATAATTTCATTCAAAAATTTTGGATAGTTTTTCCCCAATAAACATCTACTTTAGTCTCTCCATTTCAATACTCGGTACTTTTCCGTTATCGGGGCAACACTTTCAACGCGATCGTTCAGCTGAAATCATGAACCCTAACATGTATGTTAACCAGAAATGTGTACAAATTATTTGTATTAATAATATTTGGTAACAAAAACATGAAGCTGTCTTTCTTAGTTGTACACCGCTCTGGGTAACGGGTGTGTCAAGCTCCTAGATTTAACTGAACGATCGAGCTGAAATTGATGTTGTGAGAACTGCTGTACAGAGAAATGGAGAATAACATAAAGAAATGCAGCAATTCTGGAAAACCGTAGGGTTTTATTTTGTTTCATTTTTTTTTAAACATTGTCATAACATCCTTATATATACCAGATCACAGATGAGAATGAACTATTTCCCTGTTAAGTGTATTTCTGTACACGTCCTGCATGCAGTTCACAACCCATCAGCCGATTGGCTGTTACAGACAGCCTCCGTGCGAAGCCTCTGTCAGTCCTGCCCCACACATTCATCTCACCGGCCTGTCTTGTAAATAGCAGTAAGAATCATACAGAGATGAAGGAAAGTAAGGGACACTTACCCAAAAAGAAATTATATTATTACTGCACAGTTGAGCCATGGACACTTTCAAAGATTGCTGCAAAGTGCTGCTTGGTAGATGACATAAGCTTTATATCAACATTTTTCTCATGCGGTTGCTGAGCTCCGAATGCAGTGTATATTTGTGTCTTCATGGGGTTACTGCAAGAATGTGTAGTATGGAAGCTATTTCAAAAAGAAAAAAATGACTTCTACTTTTTATACACACGTTAAGATAAACACCTTAAAGACATGAAAATAGACTATATTCAGAACTCAGCGACCGAAAGTGTTGCCCCGATAACGGAAAAGTACCCAATACTGAATGTTGTTGCATCTTCAGATACTAGCCTGGATAATCTAACCTTTGTTCTTCTGTTAAATGTTTCTTCTGCCGCATAGGTTGGTTGCCATTATAGTGAAAAATAGTAGAGAAGATTGGCTTCCTAAAAATGTTACATTCATATCTTTCATGTCACATGTTCTTCTTAATAGTTACATCTAAATAATTCAAACTGTCTTTCACTGTATTCTGATGTAAAGCTTAAAATAGATGTTTGATTATTTAAGTATGCCAAGAATTCAGTCAGCTTATCAAGACCCCCCTTTCCACATTACAAATGCAGTCAGCTTATCAAGACCCCCCCCCTTTCCACATTACAAATGTATCATCCAAAACTCTAAAATATTTAAAAAGTATATTGATTATACGGTGAGGGGAAAACAATTTCCCACTACCCACAAAACTATATTCACAAAAATTGGTGCTGCTGCCACCCACATTGCTACATATTTTATCTATTTATACCATTCCCATTCAAAATACTCATTATTACATAAAATCAATTCCATAAATAGATGTACCACCTTGATTTCATTTTGTCAAATTACTTGCCTGAACCAAGGCCCTATGTAATTATTCTAGCCCAAAGAATATATCCTTAACATCTATCCCAACTAAAACAACTTCTTTGTGAAATTCACTTTCATCAATTTCCTTTGGAAAATGCCACGGATCACTCAAAACATGTGTTTTATCTTTAAAACATCCTTATAGCATAAAATCTACATACTGTGCCAAAGGTTCTATCTTAGAGCCACCTGCTGCCATAGTTGGCCTCAAGGGGTCCATGACATTTTTGTGTACTTTCAGGATACCAAATATGGAAAGAACTAGTGGTGTACTGACCATCAAATATTCCATGTTTTCATGGAAAAAATTATTTTCTAAATCAACGGTATTTAATAATACATCAGTTGTGCAAAAGGAAATATAAACCCCGTTCAAAGAAGCAGTCAGAAAATATATAGCATTATGTAAATACTGCAGCATTTTATGTGAGTACAAGACATGCAGGTAAGTGCATGAATGGGTGTGCCTTCTTTGAAGGATGTTCGTCGGGCTGGCAACTCGGCACCATAAAAATCCACTGCCAATCATTAGCGGACCGGAGTTCCGCTGTGGCGACCCCTAACTGAGAAAAGCCAAAAGACAAATAACTCTCCATTATCACTGTCCCAGCCCCTTTGTTAGGCTTCATAATGCAAATTGAATAGTTATTCCACAAGTCATTTAATAAATTTTTTTTCAACAAGTGTCAAATTGTAAAATATATCAGTCTTTATATTGTCTGTAAATAATTGTTTACTATCCTGTTGGCAGTATTTTTCATATAATTATATTGAAGGCAGTAAACTGGGATTAAATGTACTCTTACAGGTAAGGTCATTGCTGTGCATCCCTTTTGTTGGTCTTTTATTAAAAAAACAATTCAAGATTCAGTTTTCTAGTGCATAGTTTGAGTTCAATTATGGCATCAACTAAATTTTTAAAGGATTAGTGGGTAGAAATGTTAATCCTTTGCATAATATTTCCCCAAAAGTAGGAGTAATTTTCAAATAGGTATAACTAAATATTCTAAAACCCCCATAATCAAAAACCTTACCATTTTCCAAGTTGACTAATATCTTCACCTCCCCCTGCCATGAACTTGTCGCAATGTCTCCTGTTTTCTGCAGCGACACTAGATCCCCTGGTAATCTCTGTTGTACATGCAGGGTCCTGAAATTATGTATTGTCCTGAACTGACACGACCCCTGGCCTTTACGATATCAAAACCAGGAAGAACCATGTCTAGACTCTCTGATTTGTGCTGTTCCACTCGCATGTTTTTGATTATTAGATATTACTCCACTTCAGTATGGCATAGGTGTATGATTCATTGACTGGCATTTATTCTTTTCTCTCACTACAAAGGTCCACATGAATGTGCAAATATCCAGTGTTGTGCTGTTGCATTTATTGTCAGTAGATGAGCAACAGAACTAGTTACTGAGTCATTACTGTAAGGACTGTGTATATTCCATTCCATTACTGGCTGACAGATTAAAGTCTTTACTGCCAGGCAGATGCAACACCGTGGAAGTTACTTTGATGCCAACTATGTTGTATTTATTTTCTCAGCTGTCAAACCATACACTAGATGTTCTGTTAATCTAATTGCATCCAACATTTTGAAATAAAAGTGCATTAAATAGCACAGTACTAACTTTGGTAAACAGAATTACACACAGAAAACCACTTAAAAACATTACACAGTGGAGAAACAGAACAATGATTCAATAAGCAAATAATGAACTGTTTTAGCATGAAAAACCTTTAATAATACACTTTCGTCATATACAGACTTCTGGCTTCTACCTTCCAGCATGAAATTTCTAAATACTGCTTTCAGAGCAGTGGGTGTTTGAAATTAAATCAGCTGATGCAGCTAAACTTTTATCATTTTTATGAGTTAGCGTTGCTATAGATTGGAAATGGGTACATCATTAGGGACCTAGTGAATGTCGAGTGTTTTGAACTTGTCAGTCTTAGTTATAGAGGAAGTAGTACATTGAGCAGTGCTGGGCAAAGTTTTCACAGGCATATTTATATGCCACGTACATAGTGGTATTCCAGAGACATTTAGTTGAGTGTTGGATGGCTGAATTATTTCATTCACAACTTGAATATTTGTTAAGAGATTTGCTTCTTGTAGTGCTGGCCACGTAAGAACTCTTGTAATTTTACCTAATGATGCTATGCAGTATATAGTCTTTGCAGTCCTATCTTAGGTCTCACAGAGCTGAAGAAATACAACTGCTTAATGCACCAGCAGACAGATGTCTTGGGCCACTATAGCAGCACCACCACCACATCTGGTGTGTCTAGAGACTAAGTTTGAAATGAGCTCCAACCATTAATGATTAGCCAGATAGTAACAGCCTGAACAGTTATTTTTGTTTTCCTTTGCTATGGAACTTGGTTATTCTTACTGCACACTTGACAACTGGTGATTCTACAGTAAAAGTAAGAAAACGTTAACAGCATTGGTAAGGTCACTGACAGGTGGCTCCATGTTCAGGGATTCAGTTTTAACCTTTTTCACACAGTTTGTCTGGAATTATGTCTGTATGGGTTTTCTCTGGGTACTGCAGTTTTCTCCCACCACCTCATGAACATGCTAATTGTTTGGATACACTAAATTCACTGAATATATTTACCCAGATCATAGTTGAAAAGTATCCATGCACCAGCCTACTTTCCCAGTCAACAAGTACAGTAGAATGAAGAAGTACATGCAAAAATTATATGTAGATTAGAATTAGCCATGCATGCCCTGCTGCAGTCCAAATAAAATGTGTTATGTTTTTTTTTGGCAAGGATTTTCACCTTTTGAGGAGATACCAGAGCCATAGCCTAGCACCTTTCTTAAGTGTCCTTTTATCAATGTGTATTATTGTGCTTCCAAGAATATGCAGCATTTTGCCAAATTAAGTACAGTAAACTGTCAGTTAACCGGCACTCATGGGGATTGGTAGATGATGGATAACTGTAATTTGTGGTTGCTTGAGAGTTACTATTAAAAATAGGCCTGACCAATACTGTACCCTATACTATTTGTTTGATTTGACTTGTTCTTAGGTTGGGGAGAGAGGGAATTTATTCCTATCTTCCTTTTTAAAACTTTAAAACTCTAAAAACGTAAGGTATGTTTCTGCGGCGGGGGGGGGGGGGGACAAAGTGCAACGCATGAAAATTGTACTGTACTTCTTCAATTTTTTTTCTGGTTGCTTGAGTTCTGGTTAACTGAGAGTTTACTGTATGTTCTTATTGCTGTTTTACACTAACTATGTTAGTGGCCTTATAGCTCATTGCTTAGAACACTGGTCTAGTAAACCAGGAGTCATGAGTTCAAATCTCATCAAGACTTTTGCTTGTCATTTAGGGGATAGAGCTGTTATAATAATTAAGGTCTTAGCCTCACAGATACAAGGTACATAGTTTGATTATGACCTCTGGTTATTGTCTAGGCTTGTAATAGTCTGCAGACTGATAGCATTTGCGTATGAACAACTCCATTACATATAAGCAGCCTTGCCAAGATTGCAACATATTCCTTATGTTTGTTTATATTTCCATTGGAGCATTTTAGAGCTTATTTAAAGTATCTGGATTTATGTGTACTGTGGCTCAGTACTTTCTTACATTGAGACTGGTGTATTACTTTGATGTTTGATAGGTATAATTGTGCTAAATTGTACTTCAAAAATTCGATTAACAGAAAGTGCTTTGAAAAGGACCCTGGCTCTTGGGCAGGAAAAAAAAAGACAAAAAAGGTTTGCTTGTCTATCCATTTATCCTGTAAAGTATTAGGCTTATATTTCTCAAGAGTAAATGCAGGAGTTCAGAATACTGTTGCATAAACACCATCATAAAGAAATCTGTAAGGATCATGTTCATACTTGCCTTCTAAAATTGATACCGTGCCTTTTCTGTATGCACCCAAGACCTGGTCCTTTTTGACTTCCGAGAGATATTTAAAAATACTTGAGTCCTAAAAATTTAATTTTTTGTGTAGTAGTTGCATTCATAAAAGGAACTATTGAAGGACAATTATGCAAAGGAGTTATGTTGCTAATGTTATATTTTGTTTATTCATGCAATCTAGCCGTAATGTAGAGTGCAATTTAGAAGCAAAAAATATTCTGTCAGGAGAAGGAGGATGGAGGAATGGTGAGGATGCAGGAAGTAGAGTTGGTGAAGGTGGATGAGTTTAAATACTTGGGATCAACAGTTCAGAGTAATGGTGAGTGTGGAAGAGGGGTGAAGAAGCAAGTACCGGCAGAGTGGAGTGGGTGGAGAAGAGTGTCAGGAGTGATTTGTGACAGACAAGTACCAGTAAGAGTGAAAGGAAAGGTCTGCAAGAGGGTAGTGAGACCAGCTATGTTATATGGGTTGGAGACAGTGGCATTGACAAAAAGGCAGGGGTCAGAGCTGGAGATGGCAGAGTTAAAGAAGTTAAGATTTGCAGTGGGTGTGACTAGGATGGACAGGATTAGGAATCAGTATATTAGAGGGTCAGCTCAGGTTGGAAGGATTGGAGACAAAGCCAGAGAGGCGAGATTGTGTTGGTTTGGACATGTGCTGAGGATGCTGGGTATATTGGGAAAAGGATGCGAAGGATGGAGTTGCCAGGTAAGAGGAAAGTAGGAAGGCCTAAGATAAGGTTTATGGATGTGGTGAGAGAGGACATATGCAGGTAATTGGTGTGACAGAGCTAGATGCAGAAGACAGGAAGAAATGGAAAGAGATGATCCACTGTGGCAACCCCAGATGGGAACAACCGAAAGAAGAAGATTCTGTTTTATCCAGCATTCTAGGGATGCTATTTATCTATGGAAATGTTTGAGATTTACAGTTTAATGTGAAATGAGGGGATGCACGATAATCCATAGTGTAGAACACTGGGTGTATGTTGGTGTTGTACCTTTAAGAAGCGTTTCCAAGGACAGCACGTGCATATAAATAGCAAGCACTTGCTAGCTTCAGTGCCATTTTGAGAGTTCAGCCAGAGTGTGAGCACATATGAGTGTGATAGCTAGTTGTTTACAAGTTTATCTAACTTAGCCTCAATCCTGATGTGTTTGTACACAATAAAGCTGATTAAACAGAACCCACAGATGTTTGTCTGTTTTATCCTGATGAGACAAAGGACATGGTGTCAGAACCAGGATTCCAGAGACTGATTTTCAGAGCTGTGAGGTGCAGAGTTAACAGTTCAGGTAATCTAAGTGAACTGAGTACAACAAAGGGCCAGAAATTACCTACAGGTAATGAAAACTTTCACAAAAGTTTTATTTTATCAAAAAGATAAAACAGAGCAATACAAGGGGACAGAATGCATTCTTAAGTAAACAAGAGGCACAAAAAGTTTATTAATTTAACAAAATGTTTGAAATAAAGATATTTGATAAAACGATTATCAGAAAAGCACATAAGGGGTTTGAAATTACTGCGGAATTACAGAACGAGCATTTTTAGAGTAAAATGAGCACAACAAAAGTATAATGGGCATGAAAAAAGATTAAACGAGCAAAACAAATATAAAGGACAATAGGGTACATTAGGCATAAATAAAGCAAGGTGACTGCATGTTTTTGGCTCGATACTGTGTTTTGGCATAAACTACTGTTTTGCATTGATTGAAGTTATTCAGGGCATAACTAGAGTTATTTGAATTATCTCAAAGTATGTAAAAGTGCTTACAGTGTATGTTTATTATTGTGCATTTATTCTGAAGAGTTTATTGTGAGCAAAGTGCAACTGTTTCATAAAGTGCAGTCAAAATACAGCCATTTCAAAAAGTTTCTTGTGCTGGGTGTGTCTATTTGCATAGTGCCGCCATTACAGAGCGTTTCTTGCACTATAAAGAATTATTTAGCAAAGTACAGCCGTTTTGGGAAAATTTCAGTGTACTGTGTACTGTTTATTTGAAATGTTTTTTACTCTGAGTTTCTTCTGCCCAGTTTATTTGCACAGTGCAGTTATTTTGAAATGTTTCTTACACTGATATGAGGTAATCTCTTACCGTACAGTGATTTCAAGAGCATTCTTGTGTCCAGGAGGCATATTTTGCAAAGTTCAGTTATTCAGAGGCTTGTTGTGCTATTGAGCATAGTTACAAATACTGGCATAAATTTCTGGCATATGTATATGTGTGTTTGTTCGTGCATACTTGTAAAAGCCTTCACTGGTATGTGTTAATATGGCAGAGGGAATTCGCAGACCAGGCCCACTTGTATTTGATCAGAATATTGCAGAGAATTGGAGAATATTTGAACAAGAGTACAATATTTTCAAACAACCAGCTTACTCTGACAAATATGCATGCACCAGGGTATTCATTTTGCTAAACCTAGCTGGGTCAGAGGCCATTGAAAGAGAGTGTTCATTTGTGTATGCACCAGCAGTATATGAAGGAGAATGGAAAAAAAAACATCATATTGTCATACAGGCTGAATCAAGGGAAGACCCCGAGTGTCTGACATGCAAATTCAAGGAAATGTACAACCCCCAGACAAATGTTACATTAGAGAGGCATTTGTTTTACACAAGAGATCAAAAGCCAGGAGAAACATTTGCAGCTTATATTATTGACCTGAGAAAAGAGTTTAATGTGTAGGTTTCGTGATTTAAAAGATGAGTTGATAAAGGAAAGGCTTGTGTGCAGTATTAATAGTGCTGCAGTGAGAAAGAATTTGCTTCGTGGCAGTGATTTAATGGTGAGCAAAGCTACTGAGATTTGTCAAATCCATGACATTACAGAAAGGCACACAAGTATGCTTGCAAGTGATTATAGCATGTTTTCAGCATGCTCCAGAGCAAATATAGACAGTATGTAACACGTGGCTAGCAGAAGCAGGCCTAAGCACATGGCAGCTGTAACCCCTGCGAGTGTGGCAGGTAAAACCATAGTTTTCCAGTAAGTTTGAAGACTAGTTATCAGTTGTAATTAGTTAAGACTGATTATCTAGTAGTCAGTGTTGTCCAGTGTAATAAGTAGTGTACAAGCATGTGTGACAGCTACTTTTTAGTTTTGTAATATAGTTATTGTTTATTCTTTAATACCTATCATGTCTGTCTTTATGCGTTTGTTTTCTCCTGTAAAAGAGCTGACACTCAAAATTTCGTTTAGGTAGCACTTGTGTTTCCCAAATGACAATAAAGTTTCTTTGAATCTTAGTTCAGTGAGAAGGACATGCTCAGTACACTACAAGGGTGAGTCAGCAAAACCTAAATCAAGCTTTATTGTTAAGTGTTGCAATTGTGGTGCCAATCATGAATCTAAAAGAGAAACGTGCTTAGCATTTAGTCAGCAATGCCCCAAGTGTAAATAATGGAACCATTTTCAAAAGTTTTGCAAATCAAGTAAACCTCACACACAGTTATAAGGAAGGGTCACTTAAAAAAGCAAATTGATCAGATAGAGAGTTGCAACTTTACTTTCTATGTAGATGGTATATCAGTAATTGGTGAAAAGGCTGATGCATTAAATTTGTTGGCAAGGAATGAAGTGTTTTGTACTGTCCAGATCAATGGTAAATCCACCGAGCTCAAGGTAGGCACTGGTTGAAAGTGTAATGTTATGTCGGCAGACACATTTGCTAAGGTGAGAGCTGGTGAGCAGCTTAACGGGGTCAGTTGTACGAGACTTGTTGCTTATGGAGGTGAAGAAATTCAAGCTGAAAGCTCAGTAGTGATTTTATGTTATTTGGCTAGGAACTGCTACAGCTTGTTGTTCTATGTAGTCTGAAGACCTGTGCAGTCATCATTGGGTCTCAGAGACAGTCTGAGAATGAATGAATGAATCAGCTTTCCTTTACCGAAGAAGGTCATCATATAAGCATGTCTCAGTTCCAGTTTCATTGATGCTGTTTTCTCAGATTATGCTGATGTTTTTGATTAAAAAATAGGCAAACTTCCAGTTGTGTATTCTATGAAATTAGACCCAGAGGTTAGTCCAGTGGTCAGACCGGCAAGAAAAGTTCCAATAACTATGCAGAATAAAGTCAAAGCTCAGTTGGATAAAATGGTGCAGCAAGATGTAATTTGTCCAGTTACATTACCTACTGAATGGGTGTTGTTCGTGGTAGCAACCCACAAAAAAGGCTCAGATAAAATCAGAATATGCATTGACCCAAGGGATTTGAGCAAAGCATTAAAGAGACCGCATCATCCTATGCGTACAGTTGAGGGAAGTCACAGCCCTGATACCAAATGCCACTGTTTTTTTCTGTCTTGGATGCAAAAAGTTCATTTTGGCAAGTGATGCTTGATCACAAATCTTCACTACTGACTACTTTCAGTATTCCATTTGGAAGATATAGATTCTTCAGGGTACCATTTCGAATAAATTCTGCAAGTGAAGTCATTAGCGTGCAATGGAGCAAATTTTTTCAGGTTATCCTTGTGCCATAATAGTAGATGATTTGTTGGTTGGAGGCAATGGTGAAGCAGAAACCTTAGGAAAGTTCTAGACAGAGCATGTGAACTGAACTTGAAGCTCAATCCTTTCAAGTGCAAATTCAGACTACCAGAAGTTACATATATAGGTAATTTATTTACTAGATCCGTTCAAGCAAGCAGCCATTCTAGAGATGTCAGCACCAGATAATGTTCAAGCTCTACAACATTTTCTTGGTATGGTCAACTATTTAGGCAAGTTTATACCAGACTTCAGTGAGGTGACAGTGCCTTTGAGAAAGCTGATGTGCAAAAATGTTACATGGTCTCTGTTGGAACAGCAGCAGAGAGCATTTGAAGACCTTAACCAGAAAATTGCTACCTCACCTACATTAAGATACTATGATGTCAATAAATCAGAAACTCTTTCCTGTGATGCTTCAAAGTTTGGTCTTGGTGCAGTTATTCTTCAAGAGGGCAGACCAGTAGCCTATGCATCTAGAACTCTTACCCAAATTGAGATGCAATATTCTGAAATTGAGAAAGAACATTTGGCAATAGTATTTGCATGTTCAAAGTTTAATGATTATACTTATGGTTGAGCTATTCATTGTGAAACTGATCACCAACCTCTAGTCACTATTTTAAAGAAGCCTATGCATTCAGCTCCAGCGAGATTACAAAGAATGATGCTCAGATTGCAAAAGTGCATCTTCAAAATGGTCTATACAAAAAACAAACTTCTTTATCTGGCTGATACCTTATCCAGATCACCCAGAAGTGCAATGGAAAAGCTTAATGCAGAGAATTTTGACTTTGATGTCATGGAAGTGTGTAATTTTTCTGCCACGAGACTTGATGAGCTGAGGGATCATACAAAGACTGATCCAGTTTTGCAAAAGCTGAACCATTTCATTAATGTTGGATGGCTGTCAAAGCAATCAAGTGTACCGCCTGAAGTACAAATTTATTTTCCTTACAGAGATGAGATGTTGATGGAAGATAGCATTATTTTCAAAGGTCCTAAAATTGTTGCTCCTACTTCCTTACAATGTGAATATATCCAGGTTTTGTATCGTGGTCACCCAGGTTCCGAATCTACCAAAAGAAGGGTGAGACGACTAGTATTTTGGCCTTTTTCGAGCAAAAGATATTGATAAAGTACTTTCTTTTTGCTCAGTGTGCAGTAGTACTAAACCGCATTTGCAAAAGGAACCACTTCAGCTAAGTCAAGTTCCTGAACTACTTTGGTCAACAGTAGCCACTGATATATTCGAGTGGAACAATCAGCATTACTTAATGTTGTTAGACTCTTATTCGAACTGGCTTGAGATCGATTTACTACCTAACCTAATGTCCACTGCTGTTACCACCAAGTTGAAATGTCATTTCTCAGTTTATAGTAGTTCACACAAAGTTATTTCTGACAATGATACCCAATTTACCAGTCAGTTGTTTCAGAAATTTGCAAAAGAATGGGACTTTGTACATGTTACTAGTAGTCCAGAATACCCACAGTCAAATGGATTAGCTGAATGTGCAGTGAGAAGTCAGTGTGATAATACCGATGTCTTTTTGAATTTACTCAATCTCTGAAACATACCCAGTGACGATATACTTGGCTTGCCTGCTCAGAGACTTCTATCTAGGCAAACCAGAACAGCCTTGTCTATTAGTTCCAGTTTGTTGATGCCTAAAGCAAAGAACAATAGAACAGTAAAGCAATGTATTTCAGCTTTTCCCGGTTAGGGGTTGCCACAGTGGATCACCAGTCTGCAGATTAATTGGCAGTGGATTTTTACAGTGCCAGGTGGCCAGCCCAACCTTCTTGGAAGGCACAACCACATGCATCTACCTGCATGTCTTTAAGGCTCACTCAGCTGCAGGGAGGACATGCAGACTCAGCACAGAAGGAACTCCAGCCGTGAATCAAACTGAAGAACCTCTTGCTGTGAGGCGACAATGCTAACTGCTGCACCACCGCGGCCTTATTAAAGAACAATAAAACAGTCTAAATCTTTCACCGTTTGTATCCTCACTGTCTCTCCTTCTTTCAGTGGATGAAGAAATCTGCTTGATTTATCATAGCTGGTCTTCTTGTTCCAAAGAACAATAGAACAGTCAAAGCCCAATTATTCAAAAAGCGTTCTTTCCAGAAGTCCAGCTATAATAAATCAAGCAGATTTCTTCATCCACTGAAAGAAGGAGAGACAGGATACAAACGGATTGGTCAAGTAACAGGTATATGTGCCGAGCCAGGATCCTACTTTGTGGAATCTGAGGGTGTGGAATACAGGAGAAATTGCAGACATCTCCTTCCTGTACCAGAATCAATATCGCAGCATTGTTCCTGTGATACAGACTCTAGATCTCAGAGCAATCCAGGCAATGTTCCTGTTACAGAATGTGTCTTAACTTCTACTTCCATTCTTGACAATGTTTCTGATGTCCCCAAAGTTGAACATTCAGCAGAGACAGTCCCATTTGCTAGACCTACTCCTAATTTCTGTGTCACACTATTTGGTCATATTTCCAGACCTAGTGTGAAATACACAGCAACCTAGACATAATTGTCTATAGGTATTTAGTTCTGTATAATTGCATGTCAGAGAATTATTTGTATCAATTGCATGTCAGTTAATGTTGTCAGTAATTCATGACTCATTTCTCAGAGGGAGGATGTAGAAATGTGCGTGTGTTGTACCTTTAAGAAGCATTTCCAAGGACAGCACATGCATATAAATAGCAAGCATGTGCTAGCTTCAGTACCATTTTGAGAGTGCAGTCAGAGTGTGAGCATATATGAGTGTGACAGCTAGTTGTTTACAAGTTTATCTAAGTTAGCCTCAATCTTGATGTGTTTGTACATAGCAAAGCTGCTTAAACAGAACCCACAGTTGTTTGTCTGTTTTATCCTGACCAGACGAGAGAGACACAGGTTAATAGGTGTTTACTAGGTTAACCACAAAGGCCTTTTTAAGCCTAGCCATGCTCCTGAATCTCTGTCAAGTTCTGATACCCTTGATAACTGTAAGCATGGGCCTGGGAGATTAACCATTTACAGGTTGCCTGTGTCCATTAGAGACATAGGTGCCAAACCAGGGATGAATTTCTGGTTTCCCATACAGTTGTCCAAGTTACAGTTGAATTGGGTTAGGGAGGAACTCTGCTTCACATGGATGAGGAGCCTGTTCCACAGACAGGGTAGTCTCTGGGATACCCGTCTCTCCAACAGATCCTGTTTTTATCACAGGTAAGGTTTAAGTCTTTAGAATGGGTAATTCTGGTGCTGTTTGTTTTGTGGATATGCAGGAGGTCCATCAGAGTGGGGTCTGACAATGCTCTGTATGTCAGGCATAGATATCCCCTTGAAAGCCTGTAGGAAATAGAATATAGGGATAGGGCCTTGAGGCAGTCTGCATAGGAGATTTTACTTGCGCCCTTATTCTTTCAGTGAATGACCTCTGTGGACATTCCAATTGTTGGATATTCCTGGTTAGGTACTTACCAAAGGGGGCATTGTACTCAGTGATAGGTCTGATGAATGCCAAATACAGTGGAACAATGACTTCCTTGGATTAGATGCCATACCTTTGTTTATAAGTTGTGCAAAATAGAATAATTTCCTCACCACTGTAGACATGTGATGGTCAAAGGATAGATTACTATCTGTGTGTGTCCCTAAGTCCCTGACTACTGGGTCAACTCTAAGGAGTGTGTTGTCAATATGATAGTTACCAGGGATGGATGAGTTCCTAAAGGATATGTATTAAACGAAGGTGCCAAATCCAAATTGTGCGTAAAATGTTCCGGTTGCAGGATTAATGAGTTTTGTTTAACTCTGTAGTGGTAAAAGGAGAAGGCCCCTTTTCATTTTCATAGCCTGAACCTTAGCTGAGTACTGAAAATGAATGGGCTGAATACAGACGTGTAACTAGATGTTCTGTTGCCAAATGCCATATCCCAGTCTGGCACCTCTTTCCCCAACTTAAAAAAAAAAAAAAAAAAGCTGTTAATTGACTGGAAAGGCACTTAATCTATGACCAAAAGTACATCATCTGCACTGAATTCTAAATGCTTGTAGTGCACTGAAATGCTCTAAAGACCAGTCAGCATCAACTGATCCCCCCCCAACACTTTGCACCCAGAGTGTCTGACTCCTACACACCAGCCTAGCTGTACCTCTTCCTGAATAGCACATTAAGTCATTATCCTACAATACAGGGATTACATCCTATTAGCAGACCAGTAAAACAATTTTTTGGACAGATAATGGTGCTTCTGTTGTGGTCTGTAAAATGAACATTTACCCTCGAATGTCTTGTTGGGGATGCATCTATTGTGTGGAGTCCCATGGGCCACTGCTCCATGCTATTTGGTCCCTTTATTTACAAATTGAGAGGTGTGTCTGCATGTTCTTTGTTTAGTCATATACATTAAAGTGGGTGTAGGACTCCTGCAAGGGTGTATCTTGCCTCAGTGCCTGTTTGTGATTTTCTTGAAAAGGATATCAAAGCACAGTCAAAGTTCAGAGAGTTTCCAGTTTAGTGACATGCGAGATTTTTTTTTTCCAACATTGTCCCCTTGGTGCTTAAGTATCTGTTGTCTTTGCCACATACTGTGACAGCTTGGTTATGAATATAAAGCAATAAAGGTGAAAATCCACCTATACAATGACATGGAGTCACATCCAATACCTATAGAGATCCTATGAGCAACTGCCACCATCCAGAGATCATACTAGGCAAGTAGAAAAAAAGTAGGCTGCCTTGCCTTTCTTCCACATTATACATGCATATCTACAGAATTTTGAGTCATCAGCCCACCAACCCGCATCTTTGAAATGTGGGAGGAAACTGAAATACCCAGAGATGACCCATGCAAACATAGGAAGGGCATACAGATCCTGCACTGAAGGCACCATAGTCAAGAACTAAATTGAACCTGTTGCTGTGAGGTAGTAATGCTGCTCACTATAAAGATGAAAATACATATCGCCACTTCTAGGTCATGGTTCTCTCTGGAGATAGTTGACTGCCCTCTGCATTTGAGAGGTGAGCAGCAACACCCAGGTACATCGTTACACTGGGCACTATAGGAGCTGGATGTGACTCAATATCATGGAATAGACCCAGTAGAGTCTCTCTCTCTCTTTCTCTCTTCCTTTTTACTTGTGAAGTTCTCTCTCTCTCTCTTTCTTTTTTTCTCATTTGTTTTTATTAAAAATTTCAACAACAAAACATTAATATATGATGATAGAAATATTATAAAACAAACATACATATCTAAAGCAACAATAATAAACAACTAAACTAACTGTTTACAATGGTCTCTACTATAAAACAAAGCTTTTTAAACAGAAAAAGAAATGTGATGAGTAGTTGTTAATTATTAGTCTGTTTATCTAGCAGTTCTTTGAATTTCAACCATATATTATATGAAGAGATGATTCTAGATGTTCTTGTTTTGATCATGATAAGTTCAAGATGACAAACTTCAGTCACCAAGTGTACAAATTCCTTCATAGCAGGAGTAGTCTGATACTTTTCTTGCTAATGTTAAGATACTCCATAAAAGAGGGTGTTTTATTTTTATGACACAAGTGGGAATAGGTATATTAAATAAAGTAAGAGATTCGGTCAGCATAAATTTATCATTAAAAACAGACTCTAAGAGAGAATTCATATTATGCCAATATATTTTAAGTTTTATACAATGGTAAAACTTATGCTGCCAGTCTGCTTTAACATTTAGTTTACATCTCTAGCATCCTCTGTCTTTATTATACATCAGTTCAACTTCATGTGGTGTGATAAAGGTTCTATGTAAGAACTTCCATGAGAATATCCTTCACCTTAGTGATGAAGTAGTTTGTTTTAAAGATTGGAGTATTAGTTCTATACCATCTTCACTTGGGGAGTTATTATTAACAAGTCTAAAATAATCCCAATAACTTTCTCTGTGACATACTGTTGATTTCTTAAGTAGCTTTTATGTTTTAGATAGAAGTCCCTTTCCAATTATATTCTGGTACATTTGAATAATGAGTAAATAAATGAATGTGGGGAATGAATTTCTAACTATACGTTGCATTAGATTAATCTTATGTTCAACCAGTTGTCTACTGTTTTGAATTTCTAACCACATGGCTTTGCTTAACTCAGACTTATTAATGATATAGTCAACATTTTGTAACTTCCCATTATCTAGTAATTGATACCAATATAACACATTTTTGTCTTTAAATGTAGTCATGGTTGTTAAATTAAATGTATTAATACTAAACCCTGGGTTAAGAGAACATTTATAAAGTATTTAATGTGTTTGCTTGCTTGTTTTTACTTTTAACCTTTTAGAATCTGAAAGCAATCATCCATCTGAAACCTTTTCATAGAAAGCACTCATTCACCTAGTAGAAAGTTAGTACTTTTTGTTTGCAGCAGCTGCGGTGTGTGTGTATGCATGTCTGTATGTATTGCCTTCTTTGAGAGGCCTACCATTGAGACATAAAACTGACTAGGTTAGCTACCAGAAAAACATTTTTTGGTTAAGATGTCAGTCATTAATTACAACTGAAGATTTCTTTCAGGTAAATTGAGAGCAGCAACCTAGGAACACTGTCTGGTTAGCAACTTAATCAGAGTAGACAGTGGAGAACAGGTATAGTTAATCCCCTATACCCTTGACTCAATAACAACATAGAGCCTTAATCCTTTGACCTATCATTAACTGCATTTTTTTTTACAATCAGTCAGTAGTGCCAGTCATTAGAGTTTCATGTTTTTTGTTGTTCAGAGAATACATGTCCATGCAAAACCTTGTTGCTCTGTTAATTGTCAAAGTAAATTAGAGAGTACTCTGCCAATTAACTGTGTTTGATTTTGCAGAACATTTCTGATTTTGGCTAATGTTTATATCCATGTCCCTTTTTAACTGATCTGGCAATTAGCTCAAGGACTAAAGGTCTGGGATGTTAATTAGCTACTTCCTGTGCAAATGGTATAGGGTTTGATCCCTTCCATCTTTTGTCTACTGAGTAACTCTCAGTAAGTCTCTTAACCAAATAGTTCTGAGTGCTCCCATTTTACCCCTGAAAAGGGACAGTGTGTTTAGAGGGTCTACATGGTCAGCAAATAAGAAAAAATAGAAATCTTCTTTCTGTTAAATTACTGAAAATTAACAAACAAGTAGGAACAAAAAATGAGGGTTGTAGTCAGTTAATAACGCCACTCGTTAGAGCTTCATAGCTCCTACTAGCTAGCAAATGCATGTCCATGCAACACCTGTTGTTAATTTTATAAGTGAATTAAGAGTTGTCTGGCATGTAAGGTTTTGATCTTTTATCAAACTGCTTTCAGTAGTCAGAAGTACAGGATTTGAATCATTCCACCTCCATGCATACCTTGACTTTGATCAAATGCTTCTGGGTTGCCTAGTGGGTTTACCTAGATAACCATTACATCATTAAAAACACTATTTAAAAAAACATGTTCCTTTTTGGGCCTTTATGCCCCTACCACACACACACACACACACACACACATGGGGCCGGATTCACGAAACCTCCATGTAAGACTTAATATGTCTTACTCGAAGGCTGCAGTTGAACGGTATGACGTCAGCATGCCATGCATATTCATGAGGGCATGCTGAATCATACCCTAGTCTAACACGGTCCGTGTAGGAAAGTAGGGGACATGTCTGATTGCTGAGTACTGCAAAGGGACACGCCCCCAGAAGAGTCAGAGTCCTCAAAGTAAACACCCACGAGCGAGTCCGCTGAAATGTCAAGGAACACATCACACATCCCCACAGACTAAACCCTACTGAAAATGTGTAAAATGTAAAAATAGCAGTTTCATTTTTTTTTTATAATTTCCAAAATGTTTGCCCGCATTTGCGCTCGTTTGCGCGGGTATACCCTTCGCTCAGCCACAGTTAGCAGACACTGAAAAGTATATAAGATCTACATATGCAAATTAAGCCAAGTAGCAATAGCGTAGTGGTAGAGACGTCAGCCAAAGAGGAGGTAGTCATGGTTCGAGCCCCCACAACATCATTCTCCATTTTTATGTAAATAAGTATGAAACAATCCCCTGACATATATATATATATATATATATATATATATATATATATATATATATATAAAACTATAATTTAAGTAAAATGTAATGAAATGGCCCATGTATTTGTGAACAAAACCGACATAATATATAAAAAAAGGATCATAATTGCCCATAGCTTAGCAACGCTTTAACAAGCTTAATATGAGTGCCCGTAGGTGAACAGCACTTTATCAAGCTTAATATGAGTGCCCATAGCTGAGCAGCGCTTTAACAAGCTGAATATGAGTGCCCATAGCTGAGCAGCTCTTTAACAAGCTGAATATGAGTGCCTGTAGCTCAGCAGTGCTTCACCCAGCTCAATATGAGTGCTGATAGGTAAATAACATGTTACCCAGCGCAAGCCGTTTGCACGGAGCTGCGCAGCGCGCCAACCAGCTCACCGTCGGGCAACGTTGGGCAAGCTGTAGCAAAGTTGCCTTTACACAGACACACCTCCTAGCCTGACTAGACAGTAGTAAAATAAAAAAGCAATGACAAGGGTTGAACCCGGGATACTGTGCACCATAGTCAAAGTACTGAACCACTAAGCCATGACAGTTGTATATTAACATACATATAGGAATGAATGAAAATAGAACCATGACAAAGCAGGTTTACTGTAAGCTGATAAATATCCAAAATGGCCAAACACATATAAGTGCGGGAAAACTGGCATATATAAGCCCCATAGGTGGGAATACACACCATAACTGATTATGGTACCCATTTGCAGTCAGGATGGCAGGTGCAGGAGAGGGAAATCACTTTAGAGCACAAAGGTGGGGTGTTGAGGAGTCATAATATATGGTTTGGGTCCTAGTCCATGATCATGAAGCCCAACTCATGCAGGGCCAGGTTCAATGGGGAGCGTACAAGGCAGAGGCATGGAACCGGTTGGCACATGATCTCACCAGTGCCACAGGCATTCCGAGGACTGGTGAACAGGTCCGTCACCACCATGCGGACCTGAAGCGACGAAAGGAGGACCAACTGAACCGATGGATCCAGGAGGCTCGCCAAATGCCCAATGCCCCACTACTGAGTAAGTATCCATGTAATTAAGTATGTAAGAAATGCTGTCCTAGCCTATAGTATGGATAGGTATGTTACAATATTCCTTCATTTATATTACAGCTGCAGGTGTTCGTTCCGCGAATCTGCAAGCCTGTGCTGATAGGCTGGCGAGGTTGCACCACCAGGCAGGTTAGTAATTATTCTGCCGGTATTGTTATAGAATATAAGTGGGACAGCTTGTAAAAGAGTTCAGTGTTGTAACCCAGTAATAAAGGTCAAATAAGCCTAGAAGAAAGATTCTGCTAGTATTGTAAGATTAGATAAGTGATGCATCCTGGAAAGGAGTATTGCAATCCAGTAATAAAGATTAAACAAGTCTCCTGGAAAAGAGTATTGCAATCCAGTAATAAAGATTAAACAAGTCTCAAATAGAGTTTCCACCTGTATTGTAATATCAGATAACTGCTTCAGCCTGAAAATGAGTGTTGTAATCAATCAACAAAGGATAGACAAGTGTCGAATACATCCTTGTAAATTCTGACATATGAAATAAGTGAGTCAACAGGAAAGGATTGTTGTAACCCAGTAATAAATGTTAATAAAGCCTAGAATTAAGTACCATCCTGAAATGTAAATATAAAATAAGTGAGAGAGTGTGAGAAAGAGAGTTTGAAGCTACCAAAAAAGCTGTAATAAGTCTGGAATAAAGGTATACTGCATTCACTACATAATGAAATGAATGAGACAGCCACAACCAAAGAGTGAAATGTCTTTAATAAAGTACAGAACCTGGACTGTGTCCGTCCCACAATTTGGATATGTTGCTGTACCCTTGCATTATGGAGATAGTATGGTTGTATGAAATGCTGAACATCCACAGTTGTCTAGACCCATATCAATCAAATGTAGCAGGATGCTTTACCTGAACACAGCCAGATATGAACATATATGAATAAAAATGGAATGTATATTAATGTAGCAGTAACATCCCCATCACCAACATTCCTAAGGTTACATACACGAAACTGTACTAATATATGTAGGGGGTATATATCTGCATCTACTAGGAATGGACAGTATATGTATAGGTAGTTTAAGTTGTTAATGTAAGATTTCTCCACCCTACCCTATTTTCACAAATTATGCCATTCCACACCAAACTGGGTATGTGTATTCACAATTAATTCCCATGGACATTTGTCCTGTTGGTTTATACATATCTGCATGTATGTTGATGCATGTGCCCTGTTCACATATCCAAACCTGATGGTCTGTTGCCACCAATCAACCCTGCATGCTGATGGAATGTCCACTGTTGCTCTAAATATGCATGTGTTATGCTTGCTGCTCAATGTTCGGAATTCATGTGTGTTTGGTTAATGGGAATACTGATGCATGCTGTTACAACTAATTTTGAATGGTGTTGTTTGTTACTAACCCAAAATACCATAAAATACTGCTAAACATAGGACAACAGGGAAGGTGGGTTCCAGCGGACCCACCTCTCCCACCTCAGCTGGCGAGTGCACCTGGCACCAGTGCCCTGGCCGGGACCTCCTCCTCTGGTGGCCCTGTGCCACCTTCAGGTGGAAGCGCTGCAGGGGATGGGGCTCGTCCCCCCCTCTGCAAGCGTGGCCATAGGAGAGCCTCCACTCACCCTCCGTAGGGTCCGGTCTGTGGTGCGTAGTGAGATCAGGCGTTCTGTGACTGATCCCCTGTGCCAGCTTGAGGCGAGAGTGGTGCAACTCACAGGTGTGCCTGCCCATCCTATCCAGCCCCCAGGCACAGCCCTGGCCTGGGCTGTGAAGGCGCAGTGGTAACTGCCCATGGGTGGGGATCTCAGTTCCACTGTTGCCATCTGTGGGCTCATGGGCTTGCAATATCCAAACATCCGTCCCCGTCAATTGTGTTTACCCCCCACGTGTCATACTCCACCCCTGTATGCATCTTGTTTGTCTTGTCTGTTAACCTCCCCAACCTACCTCCCCAAATATACCTACTTCCTGTACCTCACATTCCACTCTCACCTGAAAAAAAAAATAAAAAAAGGGCACTGTGTTCCCACAAAAAAATTACGCCCCATACATAGCTGCCCATTTCACATACATGTCTGCTGGACATGTAAACTGATATTTACAATTGGCTGTACAACATATTTTGTTGTCCTCACCCTTCTCTCAGGGGTGGAAGGTGTCAAATCTCACTCTAAATTTCTAACATATGCACAGCTGTTGCTGGTAAAGAATTGGGCAGCTATGGGCCTTCCCTACATCCTTCCTGCACATCCCGAGCTTGTTTTCCTACTGTCCTACCCTCTTTGTGCCCCCTTTTTCACCACTTTCCTATTTCCCCATTTTCTTTTCTTTAAAAGAAAATAGTGCGGGTGTTAGCGGGAGTAAGCACTTTTAAGCAGTAGTCAGCGGGTGTGCGCTTGTGTGCACTTAGATAAGCATAGCTAGGCATCGCGCAAACTCGTGCAAACCCACTTACAACTGCTTAAAAGTGCCTTAGTCACTCTATATGACAAGGCCTATAGTCTGCTCATCAGCAAAATAAAATACTCCTGTCAGTCTCGAACCCAGGACCTTGGAAACCCTAGACTGCATGAATTACCACTGAGCCACAGCAGATATACAAGAACTTGGTGCTGAAAGAAATATATCATGAAATACAAGGAGTGAATGTAAAGGGAAAATAGGAAGGCCATTACACAAAGCTTGTTCTGTGTATCTTTACTGGCAATTCTTGTGGAATTGCATTACATTAGTGTGATAAGAGAAACAGCCATGCTAGTAGGTAATAATGTTACAGTAGCACCTTACAAATCCCACACAGTATCAGAGCAGGATAAACACCACCATATTTGAATATGTAAGAGGCCAGACCTCCCAACTGTGACTGATTTACATGGACGTCCCTGATTTGCAAACAAATGTTACCTGTGCCCCACTGACTCCCTGTGAAATGTACTCACAGTAGGCAGAAAGGTGGGGAATCCCATGTAATGGTAACTTTCAATAAGTTACAGTAGACACTACTTGCATGTCAGAAATGGTGTAGTAATACATATGCTCAAAATACCCCACAGTCACAACTGCAGAATATCTGAAATGTATCACGGGTGTATCCCACTGAAATGTACCTTTACCCGAGGCTGGTCAAATATATACCTGAGAGTATCTGAGGCCTGAAAGTGTCAGAAACACACAGGCATATCAGCCTGTCTGCTGTTACACACTCTGCGAATAGCTGTAGAATTACTTCCACAAGCATGCCCTTATGTAGGAGTACAACATAGAAATATCAAAGGATGTAGCCATCTAACATAGTAATGACAGTATAGCAGTACAGAAGCACTGCATGTGCCTGATATTCATAATTGTTAGTACAATATACTTAGTTGTCCTCACCCCGCTCTCAGGGGTGGGAGGTTTCAAATGTCACAGCAAATGTCAAACATATGTGCAGCTATTGCAGTTAAAGAAATGTGCAGCTATGGACCTTCCTTACACCCAGCCTGCACATCCCTAGCTGGTGTCCCCACTGACTTCCTGCTTCCCGCTTACAACTGTTTAAAAGTGCCTTATTCACTCTGTATGACAAGGCCCTAGTACTGCTCAGCAGCAAAATAAAATACCTTTGTAAGTGTCAAACCCCAGACCTTGGGCTCACCAGACTGCATGAAGTATCACCAAGCCACAGCAAACACATAAGAACTTAGTGCTGAAAGAAATATATCATGCATTACAAGGAGTGAATGTCAATGGAACATAGGAACGCCATAGCAACACATTCCAGTAAAGATAAATATCAGGCATTCAAGGAGTGAATGTAAAGGGGAAATAGAAAAGCCATATCAACACATTGCAAGAACTATTGTTGTATGCCAGTTAATCTACAAATCCAACAGGAAAGTACATACTCCCATGTAAACATTGTTAGCATTAGCAGGTGTGAGTTAACATACACACTGAGAAGAGTGCACTGGAAGAAGCAACAGTCAGGTTTCAGTACAACATACATTTCAGTGGCTACAATACAGCCTCAGATATGAGATATATACCAACCTTCTGAGTGACACAACAGTGTCCACAGCAAACCAGCATGGTCCCCACTTTGCAAAACTGAAAGGCCTACGCCTACCTAACCTATCATTTTATAACAGTGTCCTGGAATCACAGTGAAACTGCAATTACCACACAGCAGGCTGCATGCAATTACTAAATGCTGGCCACCAACTGGTGCAGAGGCCATCACATGCACATGTGCAGATACCTACAAAAGCAGCCTGTACTGCCAGTCCGCACATGCAGTAATATCATTGCAGCAACTGGAGGGAGAGAGAGAGAGAGAGATAGATAGATAGAGACAGAGACAGAGACCAAAAAAAAACAAATAAAGCCAGCAAGCAAGCAAGCCAAAAGAAAAAAGCTGTCAGAGACAAAGGTAATGTAAACTACATAATCTAATAATCTACATACTGTGAACCCTCCATATGTGTTAGCAGTCTGTATCTATATGTATATGCAGATGTGCATAGGGCAAGGGACATACTGCAACTGTTAGTGAAGGCTGGACATACATATGTAGTTGAAGGTTCCAGTGTGCGCATATCAATGTAGGTTGTAGTGTGTGGCATTGAAAACAGCATGCAGTGCAGGTATATGTCATGTGGTGGTGAACTTCTGTGGGACTGAGCCAGTGAGGCCTGCTACAGCTATACGGCCTGAGGACAGCATAATGCATTCTGCACAGCACTGTGCAATATCATTACAGAATGGTATGTCTCACAACTGTTTCAGAAGTGATATTCCCACCATGAAAGGTGGGCAGTCTATGTGCCTACATGTGCATGTATATGTACAGCAATGGATGTTTAGAAGTGTAAGTGTGTGTGTGTGTGTGTGTGTGTGTGTGTGTGTGTGTGTGTAGATATATATATATATATATATATATATATATATATATATATACACATATCTGTATATATATATATATATATATATATATATATATATCTATATAGAGAGAGAGAGAGGTATGTATAGATAGAGATATATAGATAGATGGATAAATAGATAGAATATGTATATACATATAGATATAATAGATACATACATATATAGATATATATGTAGATACATATATACATATAGATGTGAATGTCTATAGATATATATATATATATATATATATATATATATATATATATATATATATGGTTATATGGAGCGGTGTGTATATATATATATATATATATATATATATATATATATATATATATATATATATTTGTAGATATATATATATATATATATATATATATATATATATATATATATATATATATGGATATGTATATATTAATATATATATATTTATATGTATATATATGTGTATATATATATATATATATATATATATATATGTATATATATATATATATATATATATATATATATATATATATATGTATATATATATATATATATATATATATATATATATATATAAAGAGAAAGTGAGAGAGGGGGACATGGGGGCAGATGTACTGCAACAGATGCCTGGTGACCAAGGCATGGACTGAACACCAGTGTTGATACTGCAGTACCATACCCCATTCCAAAACATGTTACCCACTAACTACCACATAGGTGGTTGCCTGCCTACCACTGGAGGTGTCAGAAGGGAACATGGAACACAGGTGTAAAATAGCCTCCCCTTTGATATCCACAGTGCACACTAGTCTTGTAATCCCTGTACATGGTACGTGTCATCACAAAAGGTGTGTCAGCTAGGGAAATGTAAGTCAGTGTGCCCGTCTGCACCTCACAATGCCCTATGCAGTATGTACCTCCCATGAGAAATACAGCAAATGGAAAGGCCACAGACATACCTAACAAAGACTGATAATGCCCTCAAACACATTCCCTATGCAGACTGACTCACAAAACCACAGCTAGAGTGCCTTGCATACTTCCTACACAGAGGTTACCACTGCTGGACATACAGAGTTATGTCACACCCATACCAGTCGGCCAACCACCATGGCAACACCTCACAATCCGTCCAGCCTACATGACCTAGGGCCCTAATCCTTGTCACCTCACTAAACAGCACATGCTGGAGGTACAAGTTTCTATACACAAATATGCCATACCCTAGACTAAACCACCCAGCATTAACAAACAAGGCTCCTTAGTAATAGATGTCATACATACCCCTGATGAATGTTATGGAGATAGGTAATATGCCTTGTGAGTAAGTAAAATCACATTACATGTGTCCCAAAGGGCAGGGTAGCATATGGCTAGGCTGCGCTAGGCCCAGGGCCAATAGCATAGTACCTACCTATGACACAATGCACACACACATGTACTCAGTGCAATACCAGCTATGTGAGGTTGAATGAGTGTGACACTGACTGTGTGCAAGGTCTGTAAATGTGTGTGATATCTTAGCGTGAGTTTGTGTCTGTCATGGTAGTTGGTGTCATAGGTGTGAGGCCAGAGAAAGATGTGTCAGTTATCGGGATGCAAACATAGTAGATTGGCATATGTTGTGCTGTAGTTCCCTGTGTACGACTGCGGTGTTCCATCATAGACAGAAGCAATACATGTATGCCCAGTAAGTGGTACTGCTGTTGAATCCAGCTCACATATGAACTGTTGTACTACCTGAAGTTGTAGGCCTAAACACTGCAGTATGGTGTATGTTCGCATTCTCTGGTAACACTGTCTGGTGTGTTTCCTGTAGTCTGCACAGATTACATACCTCATGTATAGGTATCTGTAAGTAGGGGCACACAGTACTATAAGGTACACAGTTAATGCTCATCTGTGTCGTCATACATTTGTGTGTTGTATGTATGTGTAGTATGTGTGTAATGATGCCTGTACCATGGCCGCATTCACATGTGTGTTACAGGGTATGTATGTGTACCTGGCAGCATGTATACTCTGTGACAGCAGTATGCTGGCTATATTAACAACTGTGCACATATGTCAGGCAGGGGTATGGCATCAAAGACTAGGGTGTATTACCATTGAAACTGTAAATGTGCATTGCATTCATTGCATGGGATGACAATATTCTTCATAAATTAGCTTAATGCATACCCCCAGTGTGAGGTTGTGCATTGTATCCCAAACAGTGTGCCGAGTGCTGGTGTATACTAGTTTGTTGTATGGAGTGTGGTAGGCACTGTCAGACAGTTGTGGGCTGAGCACTGATATGTGGTATCAAACATGTGGTATCCTCTGATAGACAGACAGATGCTATATATGGCAGTTAAGTGATATCAGTACATTAGAATATTAAGTGTGCCACATGACTTGCTCACATATTTTTCTTTTCCTTCCAGGTGATGGTGCATCAGCATAACCCACCTTATACAGCATCAGAAGATCAGGAGATCCACCAGAGCCTGGTGCAGAATTTCTCTGTGTTGTTTTCCAGGACCAGCCAGAACCACCATGAGAGGGCTGCACTGTGGCAAGATCTTGTCCATCGGGTAAATGAGATACGCATGCATAACCGGACATATGAGCAGGTACGCCATCACTGCAGTGATTTAATTAAGACATGTCCGGCAGTGTGCGTCTGATATCCACAGACAACAGCTTGCCACAGGTGGTGGGGTACCTATCCACCCCCCCTCACCAGTGTGGAGGAGCACCTCCTAAGTGTTGTGGCTCCAGGCCAACAACAACATCCACAAACGTGTCATCATGGAGGCTGGAGCCACCCAGCATGTTGAAATGGAGTGTGCAGGTAACATGCCATATCTGTAGTTGACTGTTCTCTGTACTGGTAGTTTATGCATGTGTGAGATATGTACTGTGTGTGTAGCTGTTAACCTGCCTATTCTTCTGCAAGATTGATATTCTGAGCATAATCTGTACACCTGTGAAAGCCACCTGTTGTACTACTGTACTTTATCATACTCACAGTATCAATGGCACAGTTGTGGCCACCGGCAATCACTGTCATATTTTTGCAGGTCCCTCTGGAGTGACAGCAAGGCAGCCAATCCATGCTGATAAGTGTCTAATAACAATACTATTGCTAATGACATGTGCATGTCATATGGAGGTGTAGTGTGTGCACATGTAACACCTACGCATAATGCATGCTGTGCATGTTTGCTGTGAGACTATGCATATCCCATTATTCTCAGTAGCTGCCTCACTCACATGCAATACATAGAGCATGACACACGTGTGGCAACACAGTACTGGACATTGTATAGGCATACCTGATACACATGTACACAACACACACATTTTTGGCATAGACACTACACCTTAGCGTGCTACACATGTCCAATTATGACACCTGCTGTATGGCCACCCTTCAGTATCCCACTTATCCTCTACACAGCACACATAATATACCTGAGGGGTAGAGGCCTACCATGTCGTTGTGCAGCAGTCTTGAGCAAATAATACATTCATGTTAGGCAATGCTCACTATTGACCACCTTACACACCCATGTAACAAGTGGCTGTGTAATTGTGGATGTAGTCATGTTACTGCACTTCAGGTACAGCATGTTAGCTGCCTGTCTGGCACACATTATTACTGTTGACTGACCACAAGAAGCATGTTGATCATGGCACACGTTACTACACCACATCCAGTTCCACTGACCACAAAAGTACACATAGCAGTTATTGCGTAGCACCGTCATGTGTTGTGTGTGTGTGTGTGTGTGTATGCAAATATATGCACCCACAGCTTGTAACACTTGCACAACATTGTTATGTCCTTGTACACATTGTGTCCCAGGGCGGAGACAATCACTGAACAACTAAACACAAGCATCAAGTACACGTATACTGCTATTAACAAGGGCTATCTACACTTGCACTGCATGTTCCTGTGCAACGCATAATCTGCATGCTGACATGTGTGCAGTGATGTTTTTCCTTGTGATACTGTCACCCACCCTCAAACAGTATTGTGTATGTGTTGGATTGCAGGTGTGTCTGTGTTTGTATCTGCTGTACTGAGGAGTGTGCCTGTGTGCATGTGCGCCTGTGTGCATGTGTGCTAACATCGTGTACACATTTGTAAACTGTGCTTCCTATCATCCTTTCACAGGTTCTGATGTTGCTCTGGTGGAGTGCAGCAGAGAACCTGAAGCCACTGCTGGGGATAGTGATAATGATGATACATGTGTAATGGCACAGGGAGGTGTGACAGGGTCTGTCGTTGGTCAGCCAATCGACACTACACAGCAGTCAACCCTAACAATGCGCACAGTCATCCTGCTGATACATCCATTGTCACCAGTGTCCTTAGCTGAGGGACAGCATACAGTGGGCATTGACCAGGGTAGTGTGGTATCATTGGCACATACATCCCCTCACAGCAGCCATGGCCAGATTCCTGACATGGTACCACACAGGCAGATGTTCAGAGGTTCTCGTGGGAGCATCCATGGTCGTACTGCCCCTGTCAGATGTGCCCACAGAGGTCTTTCAACCTCAGCTATGTTCTGGGCTGTAATGCAGGCACAGGCACGTATAGAACGGTACACCAGACAAGGTCTGAGGGAGCTTAGAGCACATAGCACTGCTATGAATGACACTATGCATGACGTTGCGGCTGCCATCCGTAATATCAGTGAGGTCATTGCTAGACGTTGGGGGGACACATTAGATCTCTTCCACAACTGCATGTCCAGGAGCCAGGACAGTGCAGGATGGTTGAGGTGTTGACGTGGACGTATGCCAGCAACATCATCAGCTGGCAGTCGTCGCGGATGACAACAAACCCGCAGCCGCTCCCATAGTGCCAGTACCAGCCCCAGAAATGCTGGGTCTGTGGACCGTCCTAGAAGACCATGTGCACGTGGCTCTGGACAGTCCCAGCAGGGACATGTGTCCAGTCAACAACACACTGCTTCTGATGACAGTACCCAGTCTGGCTTAGTACCTGATACTGTCAGTAGCACCCCTGCCAGGCACAGGTACTGTGTCCGTGGCCAGAGACAGTGATCTGTATGACCTGGCAGGTACAGTCTGTGGATATCCACAAACACCCATATATGGCAGCCACGTGGTGGAACTGTGTGCATGCATACACGCACACACACATAATGCTAACACCTAGGGCTAACACACACACATCGCATCAACATTGACCCATGTTGTACTGTTGTCCCTCACTAACACACACACACATACATGTCGATTGGATGTGTCAATGGCAGACTCTGGCAAACCAAGTACACACCCTGTGCATATGATGAAACTGTGCCACCTCCTGCCATCTGTAACATTGATGTAGGAACAGGATAGCATGGTGCTGATGCACAGGGTGACTACATAGCACTGTAGTAATAATATCATGTTGTTAACAGTACAGTGTAATGATATCGTTGTGGGTATATTCGAGCATGCATGATGCATTAACTATGATTGCCATTGTAGTTTTGTATACACCAGTGTTAATTCCCAAAGTGTACTGTCTGCACATGTGCCACATGGCTGTTGTGTGTACCTGTGCCTGCATGTGTTAGTGTGTGGACAGTACATGTGTGATGTTTGCAGCACAGAGTTGCAGGTGTACATTTGAGAACATGGTTAGCATGGAATATGACATGGTTTGACAGTATGCTGTGGGTGATACGGTTTTCAAATATCAGTGGTCTGCATTCTGGTACTATACACAGCATACATAGCCTGACTTTCAGTGGTCATTACATGGTGTCTCCTCAACTGATACACAGATGTAGGAACCTGGTGTCAGTCATGATATCCCTGCAGTACTACACTATACCAGTAGCCATTCTTACTGAGCCCCACACATCCCTGGGAACAATACTCTTTGGCATATAACAGTTTCACGTACATTTCAACACACTACAGATATGTCCATCCACGACTGCAAATGCATACAGTGGTCTACAATGCATTCTACACATGACACACCTAACCACCACAAGGGTATCATACAGACAGATACCCGTTGTCCAAGCCATGCTGTATTGCTGTAATGCAACTGTAGCATTGTCATCAGCGTGTAGTTAACATAGTATTCCAACAGTACCATGTAGGTGGTAGCACCCATCATGTAGAACGGGTAATGATGGGTACATGTGGACAAGTGTTATTTTGTCTATCCTGTGATATTCACATTTCCAAAGGTATTCTACAGTCCCTCGGTGTATCACCTAAGCAAGGTGTCTGTATGCATATCGGCAACAGTTGCCATACACCTACACTGGATGTCCATCACTCACAGACTTTGCTGTGTTTTAACATGTCTGACATATACTCCAGCCATGAACCCTCACCCACATTAATTTATCAAAGCTTTCATGGGTGCGTGTCACATAGTTGGCCTAGGACACAGATCACTGCAGTAGCCTGCATTGTCACCAACATACATGTATGGCCTAAGGTCTGGTAAGCTGCGGCACATGCTGGCAAAGGTAACAACTGTATTCATATGAGGCAGGCTTCACACATAGGGGCTATTAAAGGTCACAGGTACATATCTATATGTGGCACACACATACCTGATGTGTGCATTGAAATTACTGTTATAATAATATGTCATACAATAATAAAAGCAAAACACACAACACATTGACAAACTGTGTGACAAACACACACATGGCATTTGTAGGATTCAAACCCCTACCTAACTATGTTATGATACTTGAGAGAGGCACATTAGCACAGCGCACTATTCGCATTACTGGATGATTTCCCTTCTCCTGCTGTATTTATAGGGTGCTGACATCATCAGTCTTTCCAAAGAGGAATGTACATATTTTAGTGTGTTATTCCAGTCTTCAAAAAGGCCATTCCTTTCACAGAGAATTGCATACATACACACACACCCCTGCCACCCCCCCACACACACACAGCGTTTGCAGGATTCAAACCCCAAACTATGTTATGATACTTGAGAGAGACGCATTAGCACAGCGCTCTATTCGCATTACTGGATGATTTCCCTTCTCCTGCTGTATTTACAGGGTGCTGACATCATCAGTCTTTCCAAAGAGTAATGTACATATTTTAGTGTGTTATCCCAGTCTTCAAAAAGACCATTCCTTTCACAGAGAATACATATGCACCCCCCTGCCTCCCCTCCACACACACAGACACAGCGTTTGCAGGATTCAAACCCCTACCTAACTATGTTATGATACTTGAGAGAGACACATTAGCAGAGCGCGCGATTTGCATTACTGGATGATTTCCCCTTCTCCTGCTGTGGGTGCTGACATCATCATTCTTTCCAAAGAGGAATGTACATCTTTTACTATCCCTCAGTATGGGAGATAACAATATCTGTGCATTAACAGACGCCTAGTTCAGGGTCACATATGCACTCTGGCACTGCCAGGTTATGTTCTATACCATGCTTCGTGACCACAGGACTTGTAACACACAACACAATTAGGGGGTGTATCCATATACATCACAGATACACACACCTCTGGGTTGGTACCACTGCACTAAGCATTACAAGCCATACATATACAACTACCATTGTGCAAAACTGCCTTTTGGTTTGTTGTGTAGTTCAGACCACCCCCCATACCCAGGAACTGCACTCGGCTTTCTTGGGAACAGTGTAGGATATGAAGGTCTTCACACACACCATTATAGTGGTTGACTTCAGGTACACAAATATTGACTGGGGATACTACTCAGGCCCTCAACAACATCACCCTACAGCCACTAAAATTTGTGAATCCATGTGCTATGGCACAACCAGTCACCACACCCACAAAGGGGAATACATATTGGACCTGATCATCACCAACATGGGGACTCTGTGTTCCACACTAGAGGTAGAACCCTCATTGTTAAGATCAGACCATAAACAACTTTGCCTGGACATCCATATCCCATCCCCACCCCCAGCCAAGGAAATCACTGTAAAGAATTTCTCAAAAGCAGACTTTGCACTTGTGAAGACTGGGGTGGAATACTTCAAAGGCCCCGTGCTGGAGGATAATACAGACCAATCTGCAGAATCCTTTACAGACGCATTGTATGAGCACCTGCAGGTATGCATTGATCATGCTATCCCAAATAAAACCATGACTCCTACAAAACAGGAAACCTGTCTGGTTGACCCCGGCCATATATAAGCTGTACAACAGAAGGAGGAAGCTACTACATAACAGAGCAATATCCCACAGAGGGAGGACATCTCTGAACAGTATTGGCAAGACACTTCAATCTCTCATATAATCATCGATTGCACGTTTTGACAGTGAAATTGACCAGACACTACATATAATCACAAGGCCTTCTTTAGTTATGTCAGGAATATGTGTGGAAATAACCCAGATATGCTCTGAATTGTTGCATAACAGCACAAAATATGCCAAACCTACGGACATAGCCTACACCCTGGCAGACAGAGTCTGCACAAATGTCCCCCTCCCTTACCCCCCAAGGGTACAGATGCCCATCCCAAATGAATGTAACCTCCCTGACATCACAGATGCACAGGTGAAAGGTGCCCTCTCCACAGCAAATAACACAGCATATGTATGGGACCGGACGGTGTCCCAGGCTGTCTCCTACACGAGCTCTGAGTAGAACTGAACACTCACATTGTCACTGTTCCATCATAGCCTTACTACAGGATATGTACCCTGAGAATGGCATACAGATACAGTGCTCCCACTCCACAAAGGTGGTGCCACAACGGACCACAGGAACTATCACCCCATAAGCCTGACTAGTGTGGTAGAAAAAGCTATGGAGCGTATTATCATGGAAGTCATAATCAAAAACTTTGTGAGCCTCCAGACAGTGGATCATACACAATTCGGCTTTGTTAAGGGCAGATCTTGCCTCTTACACAGTTCATATCTTTGAAACAGTTACTAAAGCCATGGATGAGGGCAAGGTAGTTCACACAGTCTACCTGTACCTTGCAGAAGCCTGCAACACAATACCCCACTCAGGCATCATACATATGCTTACCAGCTTAAATATCAACCCCTATATCACTAAATATGTTGCTATCTGCCTCAGGGATGGAACCCACATGGTCAGAATTGCAGGTGCCATGTCCAATTCCAGACCAGTTACAACTGGTGTCTCACTGGGCTCAGTTGTGGGAACTGTCCTGTTCGGTATGTACTTCTCTGAGGTTCAGACTAACACGGGGGGGATTATGTCTAACAAACGTCACGGATGACTGCTAACCGGGGGCCACAAGCAGCACTGCAGCTGACACATGCTTCCTCCATAAGGGTCTCACAGAGATGGATGCTTGTTGCCAGAGCCATGGCCTCGTGCTAAATGCTAAGACATGCATAGTCATCCCCTTTGGGGAAAACAAGGTGCACACAAATCACCACATAAGTGGTAATCCATTAAGTACAGAAGATGTATTTACAGATCTGGGGACCATAGATCGTAACCTCTCCTTTGCTAATCACATTGACAGAGTCATTGCAAAGACCTTTATATAGCCCTCCTTATTACATGGGGGTTTGCATGTAGATCATGGGTGGTCATTGTGGCCCTCTACTAGTCACTCATCAGGCCCATGTTTGACTACAATGCCCCTTTTGGGGTGTACCTTACCCAACACCTGCAGCAACTACAGTGTCCATCACAGTACCTCCCCAAGAGGATCATGGGCTACACACAGATGTCCTATGCAGCTCAACTAAAGGATCTCCAGCTCTACTCAGTTGCTTAATGCCTACTCAGAGGTAATCTATGCCTGACGTACACAGCCATGTCAAACCCAGAAGTAATGGACATGCTCCACCTCATAACATCCAAGACCCTTAGAGCTACACACTCCAGGGACTTAAACCTCAGCACAAAACTAAATAGGACATGCTGCAGGGACAGATTCATTACCCAGAGGCTCCCCTCACTCTGGAATTGAATCCCAGTTAAAGTTAGACATAGCCCCTCGCCAACCCTCTTCCATCCGCATGGATGGGAAATTGCAGATTCACCCCTGGGATCTCCACTGTGTCCCTGCTTGACAGAGGCACAGCAAACTAGCCTTAAAGGGTGCCTTCTGTGACCTACTTTACAGAGGCACAGTAGGCTACTCTACTTGGGAGGCTGACACCAAATACACTCTGCCTAGGCTTATGAATTCCCTAGGGCAGACAGCCTAGTATCAACCTCTGCACCTATGTTTATGTTGGGGATGCACAATATTTGTTGCTGATACTGTTTGCAGGTCTTTATTGCCATAGCTTTCCCAGTTTCTATGAACAACTTGTGTATCTGCATAACATGTTTGATCATGACAGGGTTCCAGTATATTAATATGTGTGTTTGTTGTCATTTAACTGTGTGCACAGGGCAGATTGCTGGATCGTGGGAGGTTCCTGGCTTAACACATACAACTGCCAGATATGTGTGGCCGACTGCTATACTCAGACATGGCCTAAGTGTGTGAGCATGCCCAGTTCAGGCTTTCCATGGTTTGTTGCCTGACATATGTCTCATTTATCCAAGTGTGTGAGCATGCCCAGTGTGACCTTTCCATATGTTGTGATCTGACGCCAACTACATTTGTGGCTGTGTGTGAACATGACCAATATTGACATTTATACTGTGTGTGTTGGAAGTCATGTTGTGTTCTTACTGCCAGACTCCTTTGTGTCATAACTCAACAGGGATTGTGCTGTGCCTGCAGGGTTTCCATGGGATAGTTTGCAAAGACTTGTGAACATTCTTTCATACTGGCTGAACACTGCAATACTGTCATGGTGTACTGGTTCAGTACTTTCACAATGGTGCACAGTATCATGGGTTTGAGTCCCATCACTGCTTTAAATGTTCATACTGAGCACACCAGACTGGTTAAGGGCCAGTTGGGCAACTATGAGCATGTTGCATTTTGTTCAGCTATGGCCTACTTAAACCAGGCTTGTTCAACATTGCTGTGTATTCACCAACTTGGGTGGACATTGCCAAACATTACTCCACAGTGACCACAGTTGTACTAGTTGGTGTGTGTGATTCTGTTCATAGGTTCATACTAGGCTATCTGCCCTAGGGCATTTATAATCCTACCCAGAGCGTGTTTGGCTTTCAACACACATTTTAAGTGGAATTTGCCATGACATTTTTCAAGGTCAGTATACTGTGCCTCTGTCTAACAGTGACATAGAAGTGATACCCAGGGTAAACCTACAATCTCCCTTCCACTCATCAAGATTCCTCTTGAAGAGAGTCAATGAGGGACTCTGGCTAACCTGGAGTGGGAGTTTACTCAAGAGTGGAGGGAGCCTCTGGGTTATGAATCTGTCACTACAGGATGTCCTATTTATTGCAGTCCTGAGGTTCAGGTCTCGAGCGCGTAGCTTGATGGGATTCTGATTTTCCAAGGTGCAGCATGTCCATTGATTCCAGGTTGGACATGGCTTTATACATTAGGCACAGATCACCTCTGGGCAGGTGGTATGCCACTGAGTGAAGCTGCAGTTTCTTTAACCGGGCAGCAAATGGCATGTGTTTGAGCCCTTTGATCCTCCTGGTGAGGTACTTTTGTGGTCTTTCCAGCTGCTACAGGTGTCTGATAAGGTACATCCCACAAGGGGCATTGTACTCAATTATAGGCCTGATGAGGGATGAGTAAAGAGGCACGGTGACCTCCCCTGATCTAGATGTGAATACCTTCATGATTAGGTGGGCTATATGAAATGTTGTTCTAAACACTTTGGCCACGTGGTTGTCAAATGAGAGAGAGTCCCCAGGTCCCTTATCACTTCTTCCGTACTTAATGGGTTACCACCTATGTGGTAATTTGTGGGCAGTTAGTTTTTGCCATAGGGGATGACTATACACTTTTTTGCGTTTAGCTTGAGGACATGGCTCTGGCACCAGTTGTCTGTTTCTATGAGGCCCTTTTGTAGGATGCTTGTGTCAGCTGGAGGGTCGATTATGGTGCCCAGTTTGCAGTCATCTGCAAACTTGTTCAGCCACAGTCCTTCTGTGTTGGCCTGTACCTCCGAGAAATATATACCAAACAAGGGAGCTTCCAGGACTGAGCCTTGTGGGATGCCACTTGTAGCTGGTTTGGGGTCTGACATGACTCCAGCATTTCTGACAATGTGGGTTCTGTCCTTGAGCAAGTTTGCAACCCATCTAGTGACATAGAGGTTTATATTGAAGCTGGTGAGCTTATCTATAATGACCAAGTAGGGTATTGTATGGAAGGCTTTTGCGAGGTCCAGGTAGGCTGTGTGGACCACCTTCCCCGTGTCATTGGCCTTGGTGACTGTTTCAAATGACTCAACCAGGTTTAAGAGGCAGGATCTGCCCTTAACAAAGTCAAACTGAGTAGGATCCAGTGTCTGTAGGTCCCCAATATCTTTATTTCTGAGGTCCATGATGATCCTTTCCATAGCTTTGCAGACCAAGCTAGTCAGGCTTCTGGGGCAATAGTTTGCAGTATCCATTGAGGCACCACCTTTGTGGAGAGGGACCACTGTTGCTGTACACTGCTCTTTGGGTACATATCCTGTGGTAAGGCTGACATTGAACAGTGGTTTTATGTTTGTGTTCAATTCTTCTTGGGGTTCATGTTGGACACAGCCCAGGACACCGTCTGGTCCCATTGATGCTGTGTGTTTTGCTTTGGAGAGGCTGGCTGTTACCTGAGCATCTGAGATGTCAGGGGGCCAGCAATCTGCTGGGATAGATATTTGCCCTTTTGGTGGGGGGGGGGGGGTTGCACTGAACCTGTCAGCTTGGATGTTGGCAATGTCTGTGGGTTTGGTGTATTGTTTGTCATTTTGGACTAATTCTGAGCATATCTGGGAATTCCCACCCAGGTTCCTACCATAACTAAAAAAAGCCTTGTGATTATCCTTAGTGTCCTGTACAATTTTTATCTCAAAGATGGCCTTAGATGATTTTATGTCTGGCCGTAGTTTTTCAATAATACTGATCAGAGATGCCTTCCCTTTTTGGGATTTTGCTCTATCATATAGTAGCTTCCTCCTTGTATTGTATGTTTTTTTTATGGCTGGGGTCCACCAGACAGGATGCCTGCCTTTGGAGGATTGGATCTTGGTTTTATTTGGGATTGCATGATCCATGCATTCCTGAAGGTGTTCATAGAATGCGTTTATAAAGGGTTCTGAGGTCTGGGCCGTATTTTCCACAGGCACAGGGGCTGTGAAGCATTCCACCTCGGTTTTGAGGAGTGTGACATTTGCTTTAGTGAAAATTTTTCACTGTGGTTTTTTGGCCATGGGCTGGGGTCGGGATGTGAATATCCAGTGAGATTACTCTATGGTCTGATCTTACCAGTGAGGGATACACTTCTGGTCTTGGGCATAGAGTCCCCATGTTGGTGATGATCAGGTCCAGTATGTTTTCCCCTCTTGTAGGAGTGGTAGCAAGTTGTTCCATAGCATTTGAGTTTATAAATTCTAGGAACCTTTGGGCTGGGATGTTGCAGCTAGGGTAATTCTCCCAGTCCATGTTTGGGTAGTTGAAGTCGCCCAATATAATGGTGTTTGGGGAGACCTTCATATTTTCATGTGTTCTCCAGTCCACCAAGTGTGGTTCCTGGGTTTAGGAGGGTGGTCTGTAGCAGGCTATGAACTGGAAGGCAGTTTTACCCACTGTTAGTTGCACATGGATAGTCTCTGATGCTTCATGCTGTGCCACCAACCTGTGGGTGTGGGTATCTTTGACAAATATTGATACTCACCCTCCTTTTGTAGTTTTCATGTTTTGCGGCTGTAAAGCATGGTATGAGGTGTAACCTGTTAGTGCTAGGGTGCTCTTGGAAGCCTTGAACCAGGTTTCTTTTACTGCACAGATATCAACATTCTCCATGCTGAGGAGAGGTTGGAGTGTGTGCATCTTGCAGTTTAGACTTCTGGCATTGAGTAGCATTACTTCTAGTTTCTTATCCCTTGTGATACCTATGGAGGTTGGTTTGTCTTTTGAGCCTTACCTAAAAAAGGCACTATGGGGGTGTGGGGGTGACAAGAGCCTTTGGCAATATCCAAAAGGCCACAGGTGAAAGCCATCCCTAGCGAAGCATCATGTCTTGTCGAGCATGTCATCCCAGGCTGACAGGCACTGAATCTTCTATCACTGACACCAATACTTAAGCCAGTTGTTGTAATTGATCATCTTGTCTTCATATTGTGGCATCATGTTTGGTGAGGGTAGGATGATACTCAAGGTCATCAAGTTTGCATATACTACATGGTGGTAAATGCTGTTTAGCACTACCTTACATTGCTTAACACATGGCAATCATGCCTCAGGTGGTGCTGCAGGGCTGCCTATGTCAGATGCACATACTACACTCCTGCACATGTTTGAAAGCAGGTTGTGTCAACTTAGGCATCCCTTTCACTATATGTGGGAGTCAGAAAGAGGTATCATTTCCAGGGTTCCTACTGAGCCAGTGTATGTGCTATGCGTTGCCTCTTTGCCAAGGCATACTGGGCACGCCTCCTTCTGCCTACTGGGGCAGGCTCAGATTGTTCCTCCTCCGAGTCACGCTCTTCCTTTGATGGCCTTGGCAATGGTGGGGGCTGTTTGGCCCAGGCCTATGCTGGTCCTGCTGCAGCTGTTTTTGCAGAATCATATTATGTAGCATAGCACATACCATGACAATTTGGGTACATATAGTTGGTGAATATTGCAAGGCTCCACCAGATGTGTCCAGGCACTGGAACCATGACTTGAGCAACCCAAACACACGCTCAATTACATTTCGTGTTTGTTCATGTGCCTCATTATGGCGTTCCTGTTCAGGTGTGTGTGCGTTTCTGATGGGTGTCATCAGCCACGGCTCCAGTGCATAGACAGCATCCCCCACTAAGTGACCATGTGGGATGTCCCCATTGGCAAATGTCTGGTACAGCTGCGTCAGATGCCAGATATGGGAATCTTGGTAGCTTCCAGGGCAGCCAGTACACACATTCATTATTATGCCTGGGCATCACACATGACCTGGCAGTTGATGGAGGGGAAGCCCTTGTGGTTAATGTAGGCCCTACCCCGCTCACCGGCTGGTGCTTTGATGCGTATATGCGTGCAGTCTGTTGCACCCACTACCTCAGGGTATTCTGCTATTTGCTGGAAGAGACGCATATTGCTGGCCAATACCTCACGGGAATTGGGGAAATATACATGATCACCGAAATGTGCTGACATGGCATCCAGGAACTGGTGCAGTACCCTGGATGCTGATGCCTGTGATATCCCCATCATATCACCAGTCGGTCTCTGGAAGGTACCTGTTGCTGGTATTCTTAGGCCAACACGTACCTTGGTTACCACTGGGATGGGTTCCCCTCTGTTGGTTCTGTGTGTGAGGTGTGGCCTGCACAGCTCAACAATTTGCTGCAGGAGGTCTCTGTCCACTCTGTAGCGCTTCACTATCTCCAGCTCATGTAATCCCTGGTAGGTGACCCTGAGCCTGTAAACTCTTCTCCGTCTCCTCACTGTGGATTGTCCGGCAGCATTTGCAGTGTCACCACCCTCAGCATGTTGCATATGTCGCCTTATAACAGCAATGGCAGCCCCAGGCATTTTTTGTCTGAGTGAAGCTTTTTCAGTTTTCACTTCTAGTAGCTTACTCTAGTGTTGCAGTGTCTCTTGAGAGAAACAAACTGCATTGTTGTTTGCAAAGTTTTAAGTGCTGGGCTGGGTAGTGTTCTGCCTGTTTAATTGCCTGATTCTGATTATTTTCACCGGCTAGCTCTACTAGTATTCCCTGGTAGCTTCCTACGATTTGTTGTGCTTCCTTTTTCCTTTCTGTTTCCTCAGGGGGGAGCGACGCGCATACAAGCGCAAACACGCTCACAGCAGCTCACACGCGCGCACACATGCTTAGACAGACTAAAACTTGCTTATTTGGGTTAAAACATGCACACACTAGTGCAAACAAGCTCACAGGTCTTTACACAACCTTATACATGCTTACTCCAGCTTAAAAGCACGCACTCACGCTTTCACATGTGCACTCTGTCTTACTCGGGTTTACAGGCGTGCACACATGCGCATACCCGCTCAGCAAGAAACTACTTTGGTGTTATCCACAGTATACACCTTCCATTTCTTGGCTTTCCCTGGCCTACCTGTTGACACACGTCTTTCCATGATGTCTAACTGATAGCTGACACATGCCACTCTGCTCCAATGAGCTTCACTACTTTCATACATACCCCCCTTGTGATGTCACCTATCTCCTACTCTGTTACTCCCCATATCCTACTCCTACACTCCACTGACTGTGCTCATTTGCTATGTAAAAGTGCGATTCACTATCCTAACACTCATTTACATAGGATTGCCTACTAATGCTTGGTTACATCTCTTAGACTGGGCTTCTCCCCTTAGCAACCCCTACTCGGTGGCCATGTTGTCTTCAGCCTACTATTCCCTTACATTGTAATTTAAAAATGTTCATAGATTCCATGTTTGTGGCTTTTATTTTCTGCTCACCCCATTTGCGTGGCGCTGCGCTACGCTTAAACATCGGAAATCGCCGAAAAAAAAATGTATTTTTATTTTAATTTTGCATCTGGGAACATTTCCAATGGCCGTATATTTGGCCATTGGCATGCTTCCTCAACCATATGCAGCCTTTATATGGAGCTGACAAGGCTCCATTGTGCTATTTGCAGAACGGTACTCAGTTGTCAACTGAGTACATTTCTGCAGCTAACACGGCTCCTACTCGGACAGGTTTGTGCTTCCTGGATCGCAAATTTACCTCATTTGCATGCCTTTCGGCTGCAAGTGAGGTAATTTGCATATCCCAGCCCTCTCCGTGTAGGAGACATTTTAGGAGCTCTCTTACATGCCCCTACAAGCTGTTCCTGGATCGCTCGTCGGACATGATGGCTGCATGGAGTCTTACTCTACTCGTACACTCCATGCAAGCCATCGTGAATCCGGCAGATATTCTTTGGTTTTGTCTAGAATTCTTAAGCAAAAAATTTAAAAGGCATTTAGGGCTGTTCTTTGTAAACTGGGTGGCTTTCTGGGAAACATTTGTAGATTGCATTTACTAAATACTAAAAAGACATATGAGTTTCAGACTTTGTATCCCTCAGAAAATGCTTGCTAATGCAAAGGTTGTTATTTTGACAAATTTCCAAGTATATAAGAGAAATATTTAAAACCCGTTGGTAATTTTTGGGGTTTTGTCCTTGATTCTGGAGCTAAGAAGTTGAGAGGGTAGAAGGAAATTCCAGTAGGTTGCACTGCATGGTTCTGATAACAGGAAACTAAGATGCATTTCTTAGCCATTATATCTGAATTTATTCAATCACTTGATTTCAACCAGTTATCTGAGTTGTACAGTCAGATACGTGGCTGTAATTGGTGTCTGTGCAGAGAGTAGAATTCTCAATTTTTTTCTAACTGGGTAAATGCCACAAAGGAACGGAGAACAAACTTTACTCAAACTGTTTAATAAAATCAAAAGGCAGTAAAATCCAATACATGTAAAGCGCTTTTCGTCTAGTCAAGTGACCGGACGGACTTCATCAGACAAGGCAACAAATTCAACACACCCATAAACATACCCGAATTCCAATATATTCAAAAATATTTGAATTAGGGTATGTTATTGGTTAGCAACTACATGGGAGGGGGATTGTTTTACATATAAAAAGCAGTGTTGTAAATTGTTGCCTTGTCTGATGAAGTCTGGTCACTGACTTGTTTTTTTGTTTACTGGTTTGTCGAGTCATGATGGCCACTGAAGGAACATTGAACACTTAGTTTCTCAACACTCCCAGGCATCTCATCCGCTTTTAACAGAGATGAGTAACCTTACTGCCCTGTTGGGCATTATGAATCAGCAATTAGAAGAACTGTCAGTTCGGGTGGATAGTTTGTCTCAGTTGAACCATTCAAACACTCTGCATCCTGTCAATCTACCGAATGTGGCGGCACTGAGAGAAGGGTCTAATAGTGCTATTTCCACAGCTATAGATCCGAGTAACCTTGCTTCTTCCCAGGGTGGTGTGGTTAACACTTGCAATACACTGATTGAAAGTGTGCCACTGGGACAAACTTCCTCGGGGCTTATTGGTCTCCCTGACCTTTCGGGTTGGTTAAGGGACCAACCTACTCTTAAGAACAGCAATGAACATTTTCATCAGGGACAACCAGCTGGGGGAAGTGTGTCGCTAATCTCCAAACTAAAGGTATTGCACTATAAGTTATTAAAAATGAAGAAACTGCAATTGGAGATAAACTATTTTACTGAATGTAATAAGGAGGGCATTGTACCAAAGGGTCTCTCTTGTCCTGGCAATACCCTACAGGGCTGGAGGTGGGGTCTTCCTTCCATTCACAATTAATACAATTATTTAATAGGCACAGCTTGGAACTCATTGATTTGATCTGCAAACATAATCATGTGATGATAGACAGCCTGGTGGCAGAGATAACTGAATTGGATACTGAGATTAGGTCAGACCGTGATTTTTTGCGGTACCAGTTTGACTATAAAATAATATTTTCATCCATTAGTCAGCAAATTAGTAAATGTGTGGATACTAAAATTAGGTTCATAGGTAGGTACTAGGCTATTGGCCCTAGGGCCTATACAAGCCTAGCCAAAAAGGTACCCTGGCTTTCGCCACCCAAGAAAATTATTTTCGTGTGCCCCTGTCAAGCAGAGCCACAGAAGTGATCCCCGGGTTGAATTTCCTATTACCCATCCAATCATCAAGATTTTTCTTGAAGAGTGCTAATGAGGAGCTCTGTTTGACATAGGTAGTCTGTTTCAGTGTATGGGAAGTCTCTGGGACAGGAATCTATCCCTCCAGCATGTTCTGTTTATTGTGATGACAAGGTTTAGGTCCCTAGAGCGTGTAGCTCTGAGAGATTGGGATTTCTTTAAGTGGAGCATGTCCAACAGCTCTGGGTTTGACATAGCTTTGTATGTTAGGCAGAGATCGCCTCTGAGTAGGCGATATGCGACGGAGTAAAGCTGAAGTTTTTTGAGACAGTCTGCGTAGGACATCTGTTTGAGGCCAGTAATCCTCTTTGTGGGGTATTTCTGTGGCCTTTCCAGTTGTTGTAGATGTCTTGTGAGGTACATATGAAAAGGGGCGTTGTACTCTATAATGGGACTAATGAGTGATGAGTAGAGGGGAACAATGACCTCTTTTTTCCCGGATGAGAAACCTTTTGTGATGAGGTATGCCACGTAGAAGGATTTCCTGACTACTGTGGCAATGTGATTATCAAAGGAGAGACTACTGTCCACCTGTGTCCCAAGGTCTCTTATCACACTTTCAGTGTTAAGTAGACTATCGCCTATGTGGTAATTCATGGGTACAGAGTTTTTACCAAAGGGGATGACAATGCACTTTTTGGCATTGAGCTTTGACACCAGGCATCTGTCTCAGTGAGGCCCTTTTATAGGATGTCCACATCATTAGGAGTTTTGATTATGGCTCCTAGCTTGCAGTCAACTGCGAACTTAGTTAGTCAAAGACCTTCTGTGTTAGCCTGTACTTCAGAGAAGTAGATACCAAACAGGAGAGTACCCAGGACTGAACCCTGTGGTACTCCACTTGTCACTGGTCTGAAGTCTGATTTGGAGTCTGCTACTTTCACAGTGTGGATTCTGTCAGTAAGCCAGTTGGCAACCCACCTTGTGACATAGGGATTTATACCTAGTTTAGTGAGTTTATCTATAATTCCAGAGTGGGGGGTGATGTTGAATGTATTGGCGAAATCTAGATAGGCTGTGTGAACCACCTTACCCTCATCTATGGCTTTGGTGCCTGCTTCAAAGAAGTCTATCAGGTTTAGGAGACATGATCTGCCTTTTACAAACCCGAACTGTGTGGGGTCCAGAGTTTTAAGATTTCCAATGTTTTTGTTTATGAGTTCCATGATGATACGTTCCATGGCCTTGCAGACCAGGCTTGTCAGGCTAATGGGGTGGTAGCTCCCGAGGTCTGTCGTGGCTCCCCCTTTGTGGAGTGGGATAATCATTGCAGTGCACCATTCCAGGGGCACAAAGCCTGAGTTGAGGCTATGACTGAACATGATACTTAGGTGTGGTGCCATTTCATTCTGTAGTTCATGTAGAAGGCAGCCTGGGATGTTGTCAGGTCCCATGGATGCTGTGTTCTTGGCTTTGGAGAGTGTGTTTTACCTGTGCAGCCGTGATTACAGGAACTTTGCATTCTTCTGGTATACAGATGGGCCCTTTAGAGGGGGTGAGAGGGGGGTAAAGTTAGCACTGAACCTATCCGCCAGGATGTTGGCAATATCAGTAGGTTCTGTATATTTAGTGCCATTGTGCTGTAACTCGGAGCAGATCTGAGTGTTGCCATTGAGATTCTTGACATAGCTATAGAATGCTTTGTGGTTGTCTTTAGAATCAGTGGCAATTTTGTTTTCATAACTAGCTTTGGAGGATTTTATGAGGGATCTCAGCTTCTTACTGAGGCTGACCAGGGAGTTCCTCCAATCATGGGATTTTACTCTTTTTTGCAAGAGTTTCTTTCTTCTGTTGTAGAGTTTGTTTATGGCAGAAGACCACCAGATTGGCTTCCTTTTTTTGGAGGATAGCATCTTGGTTCTGTTAGGGATAGCACAATCCATGCACTTGTGTAAGTGCATTTGTGTAGGATTCAGCAGTCGTACCTCTATTGTCCATCTGCATGGGTGTCGTGAAGTTTGCCACTTCTGTCTTAAGAAGCGTGAAGTTGGCTTTGGAGAAATTTTTTACGATTGTTTTCCTAATGGGGGGTGGGAGCAGGATGTGAATGTCTAGGGTGATTAGCTTGTGGTCGGATATGACCAATGAGGAATTGACCTCTGGTATGGAACACCAACAGGAAACTACATAGAGACCTTAAAGACTATAAGAACGGGGTTGCATACCCTGAACAACCTCCTTCACAGAACAGAAATCCGGTTGGCCGAGGAGTTACACACCCTGACACGCAGAATTCTAATGTAGAAGCTAACAACTAGGAAGTGATGTCACCTGGCCTGGGGCCTAGTAATTGGGACGGCGAGGAGCAGAACATGCAGGTTGCTAGTATGCCAATTCAGAGACCTAACAATAATTCTCGGATAAAAGAAGATTTTCAGCAGCAGCATCAGGAGTCCCAGGGTTTTCAAAACACCAGAGGGCAGAACCATCAGTGGGTGTACAACACAAGGGAGACCAACAAGTTTTGCAAGAACAGCAAAAAGAAAAGGTAAAACTTGATTCTATGGGTTTATTGAATGACTTTGAATTAAAATAGTCATGAACAAGGATGGTGACTTTAAAATGTACAATCTTTCTAGTTTTGAAATAGACCCGGACTTAGTTGAACTCTTTTTGAAAGGGTTGACATTTGTACCTTCAACATGTTATAACCTTTCTAAGACTATATTAGACATGAAATTGTTGGTGTTGTGTCTTTCGGCTTTTCCCGGTTAGGGGTCGCCACAGCGGAACTCCGGTCCGCTAATGATTGGCAGTTGATTTCTTACGTGCTGAGTTGCCGGCCCTAACGCACAACCTTCAACGAAGGTACGCCCATCCACTCATGTCTCCACAGTAGACGCTCTAGCTGAGAATCGAACGGGACAACGTCTTGCTGTGAGGTGACAGCACTACCGCAGCACCACCACCGCGGATTTAAATGTACACTTGTAAATTAAATTTGAATCTTTTGTTTGGCAGTAACCCTGTGGAACATAGTGATGTGAAGGTATTAAGTACGTACAACCCTCCTATACATCCACTTTTGTTGTTGTTTGAGAATATGTGTGAACTTGATTTTTGGGAACTAGCTAACCATGCTATTAAACTTGAGACTTGTAACATATCTAAAAAGGAAACAGAAGCACTACACTTAGATCCCTACCGATAAGAGTACTTAAGCCTGATAAGGAGGGGTTGGCAAGTACTTATGGACATAGGGGACTATAACAAGAGAATGAGGGTTGTTCTGGAAAGTGATGCATATGAAAAAGCAAGTTTGAATGAATTGCATTTGGCATATAACCGGATTAAAATTTTTTTGAATGATCTTTTCATTGATGGGATGATAGATGTCCATACATTTAATTATTTGTCTACTCTTGCACCCAAAATACCCTCTCTATTTGGTATCCCCAAAATACATAAGTGTATTTGTAACCCCCCTATGAGGGCTTTAGTGGATGCTAGGTCATCTATTACTTATGCCATTGCAAAGTTGGTAGACTCTACCTTTAAGGAATATGTGGAGAAAGAGAAGCAAATTTGTAGGGACTCGTGGGCATTCCTCGCTGCTGTTAATGAATATGAATATATCGAGGACGCAAATTTCCTTACAATTGATGTCACAGATTTGTATTTTTTGATTCCACAAGATAGTATAGAATGGGTGTTGGAGAGAATTAGATGGCATGGGGCCCCAGATTCTGAAGTGAGACTCATTGAAGAGGTCCTTGAGATCATTTTATCAAACAGCTTTGATTGGATTATATACTAGATTCCTTGACAACATTTTTGTCATGTTTAAAGGGAATGCAGCTGATGCTGAACAAATGATTAGTTATTTGAACAACACGACTAATTTTTTGAGGTTTACTAGCAACTTTCAAATTGACAAGATTACATACTTAGATGTAGATTTAAGGAAAGATAAAAATAGAAAACATTATCTGGCAAAGATATATTGTAAGGAAACATACTCAAATTCACTATTGCACTTTACAAGCTCACACCCAACTCACCAGAAAAGATCAGTGGTTAAGGATCAGTTGGTGCGAGCAGCTAGAATGGTTACTGAAGAGGGGGCCTTCTTTGAGAAATGTGAAGTGTTAAAACACATGTTATTATGTAGAAGGTACCCTGAGACTATGATCATGGACCTAACTTATGAAGTGCAACGTAAAAGAAAAATAGGGATTTATAAACCTATTTTGTGTGTTCACCTTGTAATAGACACAGATGGAACCCAAGGTGTACCAGAGCAGGTTGATACGACAGGCCCTGTAGGCATTGTGCAAGGGGTACAAACTCGTGGAGGTGATTATGTTGTGAGCTTTATTACACCTTTTAGCTTGGATGCTTTCAGTATTAACAGCATTTTAGTAAGGAATTGGAACTTACAGATTACTGAAAGAGAAATTGTGGAAAAAATAGGTGAGCGTCCCATTATATTTTTCAAAGGGGTAGAAATATGAAGGCCCTGTTAGAGATGTCTAACCACACTGTACATAAGACATCAGGGATGCATAGGTGCGAATCTTGTAACTTTTGTAAATATACTGCCCCTGGGTCTACTTTCACTATCAGGAATAGGACGTACAAAACTGATGGGAGATGCAACTGTAATTCCAAATCTGTGGTTTATCTAGCCCAGTGTCAAGCTTGTCCAGCATTCTATGTCGGGAAAGCCAACAGGAAACTAAGAGAAAGGGTTTATGAACATACCTATAGTATCAACAGAGGTAAAACAGAAAATGCGTTGGCAAGACACTGTGCTAGTCACCCATCCCATACATTTAATTTTAGAATCATTAGGCAGGTTGTATCTAACATTAAGGGTGGAGCCCATTCCAGTTGTTGTTGGAAAGGCAAGAGTTGCTATGGCAGTTACGTTTAGATTCTACCAGACAGCCAGGCTTAAATGAGATCTCATCAATCACATGTATTTTGAAACTGAGAAGTTTGGCTAGGTGACAGTAGCCTTTGTGTATTAAAGTTTCCTTAATGGTATGTGTTGACTTTATACACTGTTTATTGTTTTAATACTTGCATTTTGATTTCTATTTTTATTTAGTTTAGGTGATACTGTGCAAAGACTTTTTAAACATACATACAATTAATTGTTTAGGATTAGTAGTGTTGTGCCTGAATTGAAATTTCTGTGACCTTTTATGACTAATTGACAGGTGGAGTTCTATTTGAATTATGGTATGTTTATTGGTTAACAACTACATGGGAGGGGGATTGTTTTACATATAAAAAGCAGTATTGTAATTTGTTGCCTTGTCTGATGAAGTCCGGTCACTTGATTGGACGAAACGCACTTTAAATGTATTGGATTTTACTGCCTTTTGATTTTATTGAACAGTTTGAGTAAAGTTTGTTCTCCGTTCCTTTGTGGCATTTACCCAGTTGGTTTTTAGTTGTTGTTTTTTTTTTTTTCTCCTTGTTTTCTTATTTTTTTCTGTCGTATTTGTGGTCCATTCCTAAATATTTGGTTTTCTGCTAATGTGTTGTGGAATGGAGTCACAAAGTAATGGCAAATGTGAGTTTCAGACTTCATAAATTTCAGAAAATGTTTGCTAACACAAAAGCAAAACCTGCTGTGCAAGCACATTTCTGAGTATATAAGACTAATATTTCTAATCTCTGTATGATTTTGGGAGTTTTTTGAGATTCTTGAGATAAGATTGGAAGTGCATGAGGGGATGCAATGGTTTACACTGTGATTTTAACACCAGTGAGATAAAATACACTTCAAGATCATTAAGCATTTGTTCATTCCTTTGATCCCAAACAAACATATGTGTATGCAGTCATACAACATACAAGGGACTTTAATTGCCGATCATATCAGTGTGTGTATGTGTGTACAACGTAAGTAAATACACGATTCCTGCATGCCAGAGTAGCTATGGTGTAAAGGAAGGAATCAGTGTAGTGAACATGAATGTCATCATACGAGCCTTGGTTTACCTCTTTTATTGAAGGTTGATAGTGTATTTACTGTTTAGCTGTGAATGATTTAAATAGCATGAAATCTACAAGTTAAAATGTTAATATTTTTGTCAGTGCTTTTGCTGAAATCAGTTTTAAATCCAGATCTCTGATTATTGCAAAACAGGTACAACTTGCTGTTCGTGAATGTGTGCTATGAGATTCTTCTGTTTTTACTGAGGCGGAAATGTCTTTGCATCATTCTCCCCCTTCTGTTGTAGTGTTATCTACCAACATGATTTGTTACATTGCTGCATACTAACTTTTCATTCAAACCATAATCATTGGGGATGACAAATTTTTGTTACTGCCTGTGTTGTGCATATTGTCCAAATATGTCAGATATGTACGTTATTATAGAGAAATGGTCTTTCACATTTAACAAATGATTACAGGTGAATTATAACTATACATTCTGTACTTTGTGGTCTTCAGATGGTCCTGCATGACCCACAAGTCAGCTACTGTGCCCCAGCAAAAAATGAAATCTAGAGCCCACTGGCTACACCATGTGAAAGAGTTTGTGTCTCAGGGTCTTGTTTACAAGTAAAGTTAGACAGTAACAATATATTGACTAGCAAATGTGTTCAGTGATGCAGTGTTGCAGGTATTGTTACTGAACTATGGTGTTGAATGGTGCAATGAGACCTGAATCATTTTATAAATCTCTCATTTTGGTAACCAGTCCATGCTCCATCTTCAACTATGCTAGTGAGCTGTGGGTGTGACCATACAAATGAAGTTGAGGATGCAGTTTGCAGAAATTAAGGCCTGTCACACTGTTGCTAGACTTGGTCCCAATGAGTCAGTGCAGATGTCAGCAATCCAGGATGATCTTGGTGTAGCGCTTACACTCGTCTGGATTGAAAAGAATATGTTTAGGTGACATACACCTAATGAGGGTACTGAGGTGCATTAAACATGGCTCAACTAGGAGAGACCTAAGGGCAGACATTTGTCATCTCATCTGGTAATGTCTGTGGATCCCATAGAGCTTTTTTGTCTTCCCATGCAGCTGAATATCAGCAGACCCTGGTGCCTCTCCTCGATTGTTGGGTCTACCTACCTGTCTTAGCCCCTCCCAGACTCAGTCCAGTTAGGACCAATGAGGAGACTGAGGTCAAGACTAAAGCATGTTGCTGCCAATGGGAAGTTTTCTAATTTATACTCTATTTCCCATTCCCTTGCACACTAGCCTGTTAACATCCGATGGGTGTTTTGCAGTAGGGACGTGCAGGCATGCTGTCCAGTCTCCATGATGAGTCAGCCAATGTATTCCGTCCTTCTCCTATAAGAACAATCCAGCCTTCATGTACCAGGCCTTCAGCAGAGATCAGACATTAGGAGCATCTAGGCAAATGTCCTCCCCATGGTTGGCATACCTATCCTTCCCTGCCAGCTCCTCAGATGCTCAAGCTAATCAAACTTGGGGTGGCCAGGACCATAGTCAAGGCTGGGAACTGTTGACAAGGAAAGGGGAAGACTGAACTACCCTGCTTAACTTACTACCACTGCAACCTTTACCAGGACAAGGCAGTTAAAATACACAGCTGGACTGAAGCGTGAATGGAACAGTGTGTTGAACTGCACATAAACTTTTATAAGGATTTTGAAATGATGTGCACATCATTTCATAATAAGGGCATTATAAACATTTATTTCTGCAAAAATTCATTTTTATTGAAAAGAAAAGCAGAAAATTAAGAATATGTAAAGGAGAGAAAAATAAAATTTGGAGACTATACAGTGAATGTACTTGGTACTCAGGAAACATTCCATTAGTGCAAATGCACAGTGTTGAGGATAGGAAAAGGCTGATTTGTAAGGTGTTTATACATTTATGAAAAATGGAATGGATAGGGATGCTTAAAGGCAGAATAAATGTAGAGATGAATGGGTAGGAAGTTAGCTGTTTGGGGACTTTTGATAGGTTTATCATATTAGCTTGGTATGCTAGTAGCACTGTGATTGAAGGGATGAAGGGACAGTGTCAGGTTAAGAAATTCTGAAGATTGTTCAGCTTCCAATCCTCCTTTCTTATTTGCTCACAGAGTTTCTTTCTAGGCAGTCTTGGGCTTTGGCCATCCCGTATAAATGCCCCATTACCTTTTGCAGGTTATTAGTATAGGAAGAATAGGCAATTTCAGGTTTATATCTAACCAAAAGCATGTACTTCAGAAGGCAGCAAATCTTGACTGCTGTTATCCTGGCTAAAACTGGAAGTTTAAGTTTTGACACCTGTCATAGTTTTTATTCTTAAGTCGTAACTGAAGTGTTCCAGGTCTTGTCATACTATTTGTGACAGGTCGGAGAACAAGGTAATGAATGCCCTTTTGTTTTACTGACTGTGTGATAGGGAAGGGCACTCTATTCCATGCACACAAGTGTCTCTACCCTTTCTTGTTCAGCAGGAATAAAAGTGGTTTCATAATGTTTATCTTCATGACTGTTGTTTCAACACACTGTTCTAAGAGACGTACTACCTGCAGGATAGTAACCACAAAACCCCATCATCTGCAAACCAAGCAGATGATACTTCTTCTGAAGGACTTACTGAGATACCCCAGTGGCTATTCTTTTGCCTCAAACAGGAGGCCAAAGTCAGAATGGCCAACACAAACAGTAGTGGATTGAGTGGGCATCCCTGTATGCTACCCTTTACATTGGGAAAGGGTAGTGATAATGTTCCCTGTGTAGCCACATGGGCTAATGGTTCCTTGTATAGCAGTTGACATCTTCCTAAGAACGATCCCCCAGTACCCAAGTGCTTTCCATAAGAAGTCCCTTTCTAGCATATCATATGTCTTTTGCAGATTTAAGAACAATGCTTAAGGAACGTTATAGAAGTTAAACTGCATCATCTGCACCATGTTCAGCCATAAACTAACCAGATAAACCCCTCCTTGTCTTCCTTTAATAAACCCTAGTTGCATGGGGTGTACAAGTGCCAACATATATTTTTTCTAATCTTGCAGGGCTAGCACAGTAGCATATACTTTAGTTTTGAGCTACAATAGTAAAATAGGCATAAAATCTTGGGAGGACTTGGTGCACTGCACAGGACTTTGGTAACAATAGTACTGTGTCCAGTTTAGGCATTTGAGATGAGCATTTATTCTCTTATGCTGCCTTAAACATTTTTAGTAAGGGTTTAGCAAGAATGTGCTGAAAGCATTTATAAAATGTCACTGGCAACCTGTCAGGCCCCAGCGCTATTCCACTGGGAAGACTTGGCAGTGCTGCATCCAATTTCTTGCAATGTAATAAGATGATCTGTGTCACTCTTCTCTGCATTATTAAGCTGGGACAATTGGATTTGTTGCAGAACAGTTTCCCATAGACTTGGTCTTCCTAGTCCTTAAGTCCCTATCACAGTCATTAATATTGTGGGTATCTAAATGAGTAATCCAGTCCTTTCCCTTCATGGCAGTAATCATTTCCCTTCTACTCTATTTTAATCTGGTAGCCAAAAAGCATGATGACTTGATGCAGTTTGCTCAATGGCACAATCTTCACCTTTCCCATTTTTGCCCCACATAGCTCAGTTGTGGGGCCTTACTTTCCCTCCTCAGATGCTTTATCTGGTTACTCACCCAAACCCTGTTTTCTGCTACTCTTTTATACTGACCTTCTTGCCTCGGACTATCCCCCTCCAAATTTTTTATCCTTTTCGTGCACATCTTTGTTTCCTCTTAGGCACCCCATAGGACCATCTCTGAATAACCTCTTTTAAATTAGTCCATCTTAACAATATAGCCTTACTCCCTAGGATACACCCTGCCCAAAAACTCTGAACAAATTGTCGAAGCTCCATTTTGTGCTGCATGGAGTTCAGCATGAAACTTCATAATATTTGACTTCTCTTCTTGCTAAAGTTTTCATATGAAACATAACATAACTTATGGCCCAATAGGGCCAATGTACTATGCTTTATCAAGTACACCTTCTGTAGAGAGTGCAAATGAATTAGTATGTAATCCAGCTTCATCCTAGTGCCTTTTTGGTTTGCTATAAAAGTATAATTCTCTTGTGCTGGGTGTAGGTTTCTCCGTGTGTCTGCTAAACAGTCTCTAACAAAATCATGAAATGATCTTGAACTTTAGACATTCTAAATCATCCAACTTTGGTTCCAATGGTGCATTAAAGCCTCCTCCCACTAGTGCTATACAGTTCAGTGCCCCCATGTCTAGAAGTATTGTAGTAAACTGCCTTAAATTATAGGGGTTATCCTCAATAGGCCCATGTAAACATCCCAGAAGGAGCATGCCTACCCTTGATCTTACTGTTGCTACAGCCCATCTGCCTCCTGGCTCCCTTTGCTACACCATCAGTATCCAGTTCAGTCTCTTATGCACTAATATTGTTACTCCCCTCTGTGTAGTATTTATGTAGCTTGAGACACCCCATCCCCTCTATCTGTTATAAAAATTAAATTCTGCCTTAGAATGTGTCAAGTTGGTTTTCTGCAGAGACAGCAGGTCAATATTTAGTCTCTCCCATAACTGAGTACATACTTGTTGCTTCACTGTCATAGACACTCCTCTAACATTCCAAGAAATAACATTAAGCCCCCCCCCCCATTTTGGCTTTACCTGAGCTGTTCACTGTTTGGTACCTGATTTACAACATAAGAACAATTAACCGGATCCTTAGCCACTTTTATATTGGCAGACAGATGAAAAACAACACAATAACAAATGCAACCAAAAGAAGCAGTTCATATATTATGAATGGAAAAAACTTTCTACAGCTTGTAGCTACCACTCACTTGATGTTTGAGGCACCATCTAGGATCTGCCTGTTCATTAACACTTCCTGACCCTGAAAATAGAAATAAAACTCGCTAGCATCCTGTGATATCTATACCCTTATGTAAATTGCAACTCTGCTATAGTCCATTTACTAACATGGTTCTGTAAAGATAATACCCGTTTACCTTACCTTTCTATTTCTAATATATAACAATCAGGGGCGGTCTTAGCTGAAACAACGCCCTAGGCGAAGTACTGCTCTGGCGCCCCCTTAAGCCCCACCCACACCATACTCAAGGAACACCCCTATTTGAGCCACACCCACGGATGGGTCACCCCCACATAAGCCACTCCAGTTTTCAATGTTTAAATGCATGGAAAATCAGAACCAGGTTTTAATGATTTTGTTCTGAAGTCCCTAGTTCAACAGAGACAAAAGCGCTTAACTTTTTAATAAAGAAAATCTTATTTTTATTGGCTGTGTGAATTTTGAGGACTGCATCACTCCAGGAGGTTTTTGGCTTCAAGTATTATTTGGCTTCATGGGTGGGTGATGCTATTCATTTTATGGAGTTAGTCTTGACAGAAAAAAAATAAAATACCTTAGTTAAGCATACTGGATCCCTGAAGCTTGACAGGTGGTATCACTGATGTTGGAGTAAAAAATGAATGGCACCATCACACTTTGCAAGGACTTCTGTAAACTTAAAAGGTCTCTAAAATAGAAGCGTAGCTAATGCCTAGAAGATATGAATTAGTATAAAGGTTAGGGAAAGCACATTACTTTATGAGGCTAGACATAAACAAAAATCTTAAAGGCAGTCCCCTCTAACAGAGCAAGTTAAAGAGCAGACAGCTTTCTCTACCCTAGATGGACTTCAGCAAAAAGTGTTTTTTAGTTGTATCGGGTCTCAGTCACATTTCAAAGAATGATGTTAATTTACAGTAAGGACTGAGAGTTCCACCTGCTAAGGATACAGACGGTTCTGGATTCAATCTAGCAAAGGATTTGAGGGTCAACCCTTCTAAATGTACAGCTGGAATGCATGAAGCCTCCACAAGGTACGGTCTGATGAAACTTCAACTGGGGAAAGTACAGGCTAAAAGAAATTGCTCAAGACCACACATAAAGAAGCAAGTAAGAGCTTTTTATTGCTGTATAATTATTGCAGAAGATTTATGCCTCACTTTGTCATGATAGCATGCCTAATAACATAGCCGCAAGGCATTTAAATACTACATACAATGATGCATTTTCTACCCTGTCACTCCTAGTATATGCATGTGCCCCTTTTAATAAAAAATGCATAAACCAAGGCCCAAAAATCTATTGAATCCCCAGTGAAGTCAGGGTAGGCTCCTGAAGTTGTGTCCAAGTCTATGAATGCGTCTCTTTCCTGTCCCTGCTTTAGTGTCATTAGTCTTAAAGGTTTACAGACTTCTGTGTCGGAAAAATATACAATTATAACGTAAACAATAAACATATAGGATAAAAAATGAAAGAAATAAGAGGAAAATGCATCAGTGTTACTGGAATCTTATGACACGGTGCAAAAGGTAAGTGTTCCATCTGTGGCAAAACAATTTATATGGATGCAGCATGATAAATGAAAGAACTCTATGATTACTTGCTAGCTCTTCAGCCTAAGACAACCCAACCATTTCTCTACTGACCACAGGCTTGGAGTGATGTTAATGGCTTGTCTCGCCTCTGTGCCCTGGCTTCTCTAGTCATTTGACTCCTGTGTCAAAGATGGAGTAAAGGGTTATGTGAAAACAAGTGCATAAACCCTAAAAAGTTGTAATGTGTATGGCCTGTGTTGCATTAGAAACAGCCTTTAGTGGTCCAAAACAAAATGTGAGCATAACCTGGACCAGTTCAGTTAAGCAGGATTGAATTAGGTGCAATTGGAAACTTGCCCCAGATATAAAACTCTGAAAAAAGTAATAAAGCAAAGTAAACTGAAAGATGCTGTAGAAAAAAAATCTGTTGACACTACTGTTTGAAAATAGATTTTTGCTATAAAGAGGGTGAGAGCTGCGTGCTCTTTGGCAAAATTACAGTTCTGTTCTAAAAGGTAGACTAATTTAATTTACCAGTTTCTGAACCTTGTTGGTGCCCAAGACCATGGATTTGGATACACAGAACAAAGGACAGTTTAGTTTCATACTAGGAAAAATATAGTCTGTTCAAGACATATTACACTAAAATACACATTGTTTTCGATTATTGCTAAGATAAAGCAGTTTTTATACTAAAGTTGTTTTAAGCCTTGGAATGAAAAGACTTTTCTGCTTCTTTTTCAAAGTTCTTGGAGTGCAATCTCTTCTATTAACTAGAACATTCTTTTCTATTACCTGCAATAAGCAGCATATTGGAAAACTCAGCTCTGACAGTATGAATTTGCCATGTCTGTAATAATATCCTGATGTACTGAAATCAGATTTGCAATCATCATACAAAGCTCTTTATGTGCTTATCAGAAATAAACATTTCTTAACACTCCAGTCAATAATACAAAGTTGGTAACAGGACTGAAGTGCAAATTTTGTGCAACCAACAGAGAGAAACACCATTTAAACCATCTCTACTATACCCATTTTTCTTCTAACACTGACATTAGAACTATGTAGGAGCACATTATTTTGCATGGTAAAGTGCTAAAGGTACAAACCCACTGACAATATGGTGAAGATAATATGATGGGACGGTTTCAGGCATTGCTAATCCCGGACAAAGTTATGGTCGTAAAGTCCAGCTCACCACTGGGGCACACATTAAGAAAAGATTATGAAATGCACTTGCTAAGCTGACCAGCGAGCTAAGTAATGCATCCGATCCAAAAAACTAACTGCAGAAAACAGGAAAAACAATAGTTTTCACAACTAACCGCTAACCCAGGCCAGAGCAGGAAAACACAGCAAATTCAGCAATATTATATTTTATCTGGCGTTTCGTAGCATAAGCATGAAAGCTGCGTGCCTGAATCAACTTACTTACCTTCAAAAGCAAGTAAGCACAAAAAAATGCAAAAATCCAAGTTGGTAGCCCGCCGTAGCCCACATGGTGAAGGGAATCAGACCGCCAATAATCCACGCCGACCAGTCCACAGATCAGAAAGAGAAAGTAACGACAGCCAATAGATGCACCCGCCTCCATCTCGTCAATGAAGAAAGGAGTGAGAGGTGGGCGTGAGCTGCATTATATACTGGTGATTGGAGCAGTAGCCAGGGATGTCAGTGGTAAACAATAATCCTCAACAAGAGCAGTCACTGAGACTCATCAAATAGATGGGGGGGGTGGAAGAATACAGTAGGGGGCCGTTCTGTGTGCACTGGTGGATGAATCGTGCTTAATTACGGAAGTGGGGGAGGGTGCAATGCTGCAGTACAAACGGGCACAATGCTAGAGTTGAAAATTGGAGAGAAGTAAAGTTTAAGTTAACTCGCTTAATTTGCGCCCTTTATGACGCTGGTCTTTACGGCGCCCTAGGCGGTCGCCTAGTTCGCCTATGCCTAAGGCCGGCCCTGATTACAATATGTCACATTGCTTATGATGCACACAGAACAACAGGAAAGGGAAAATAAACAGTAGAATTTAATTCCTTGACACAGCCTCTTTCTATAATTACCATATCACTTCCACATAAAAGACTTAAGCATTATTATTGGAGGATTTAGGCATAAAAGAAGAAATGCAGAATTACACACTCGCTTCAGTCCCCCATTACAGTACCTCTTAGGTTGGCAGCATAATGTTTGTTTCTTTTCTGACTGAGTAGTAACAGGGGGAGAAAATGGGAGGCCTCAGTTTAGCAAGACCTGATTGGCCCATCATAGGAGCTTCTTTTGATGAAATTGAGGACTGCAACCCGGTAAGACAATGAGTGAAGATAATGGATCCAAACTGGTTTGAAATACCACTGGATTTTTGTCATGTGTGGTCTGGCAAATGGAACCATTAGGATGGAGGAAGGCATGAAACACAGAATTTTGAAAAACTCAGTTGTAGTACACATGCTCTTTTGGGCAAGATTTAGAAAGTGAGTTTGTGATGAGAGGGCACTATCTGAAGAGAGATATGCAATAGATAGGGAGTTGTCTAGCAGGCACCCTACAGTCAGTAACTTCTGAGATAAGTTTAATCAAATTTCTCAGAATTAGCTTGGACCGCAGACTTCTGCAAAGATTTATGGCAAACTGAAGAGCAACTAAAGAGTCTTGTACTGATTAAGCTGAGATGAAATATTGAAAAATATGGGGCCCTGAATTCTGCAGAGTGCTTTGACTAGAGCCAAGCACTTTGTAGAAACTCCTGAATAAGTTTGCATCTTTGACATTTGGTGTTTCCATCTTTGACATTTGGTGTTTCCACTGAAACTGCCATCCCAAGGAAAAAATAGAAGGAATTGCCAGTGAATTTTGTGGACTGGGGTGTGCATATAGGCATTTTATTATTTATTGACATTTGTTTACCGGGAAAGTCCACTGGGCCCAGGAAGCCCATTTTCAGCTCTGACATAAAAAGAATAACAAAAGTAATTTAAAGGTAGCAAGAAAAGTGTACAAAATGCAAATGTTTCATAGAAATTACATAACATGATATATATCTAATGCAAACAGAATTAATACAAAATGAGATTGTTCAAAGTCGTATAAAAAACAATAATATCATGGAATGTAGTACAGAGCAGAATACAAATAATTAGGGAGTAGTGTGTGGCATTTTTTAAGTCTAAGTCTTGGGAAACAACAAGGAGAAAAGGTGTTTGTGAAGTGAGCATCTTGAATGTTGGAACCAAAAGAAAGGTGTTTAGTTCTGAAAGGTTCAAAACTGGTCTCCATGTGTCTTCCTTTCTGGGAAAGCGAAACATTTAGGAAGGAAATATGTTTGCCGTTTTAGGATGAAAGCAGTATGCTATTATACTCTGAAACAGTAAATCTGTCAGACATTGAGGAAACTGATTAATTTGATTTTTGGGCAGATAAGGGATCCCAGACTGAGGTAGAAGGGATGCCCATTGAAATCTGTTACCAACCTTGATTATTTTTAGAACCCAGGCATCTGACTATCTTTTTTTTTTCATAAATGAAGGCAGAAAGAGAGTTTGCTTGCAATGTGGAAAGAATTGCCAGATGCTGGGGGAGGGGAAGAGCAGTGGTAGTCACTGGGCTTTCTCTTGAAGAGTATCCGTCTCCTTGAATTTTTGACTCTCTCTGGCATTTCTTTTTATATTGTCTATGTCTTTTGTTCGGAAGCTTTAAAGAACTTTTGACAGAAAGAGTCATCAGAAGATGAATAATTCCATTGATACGTAGGAAGAGGAGACAAAAAGAATTATTGAACTAGTTGCAACAACTTACCCCTTATTTTAGTTCTTTTAATACTTCTGCTGAGAAATTGCCAAACAAAAGGTCTTTGTCAAGAGGGACATTAAGCAACTCTGCTTTAATGTCATCCAGGAAATACTTTAATCTTATCCATGCATTAATAAGCATAATAATACTAGTAGCAGCAGCCCAGACACAGCATCTACTGCTTCATAAACACACTTAATAGTATGCTGAGTGGCAGAGTTTGACATTTCTGATGGGGAAGATTAAGTGTAGTGAGAGAAGCTGAGGTTTGCTGCATGTTCGCAAGAGTAGGTAAAGGAACTTGGACATGAGAGTCTGGCAATTCAGAGATCTAAAAGCCAAAGTGGAGAATGCATACACTCTTCCTTCCAAATCTTTCAAAAGAATAACTACGTCATTTCTGACACAACTACATGTAGAAAAGGCCTTAGAAGATCTGCTGCCATTCGTAGAAGTAATAGTAGAGTCTGTAACATAATCTATTTTTATCAGGAAGCCAATAAAGTCCATCAGGTTTCTTTAGAGGAAAGAGATTGGGATTGGGGGTAGAGACAGAAGCAAATGCATTATCCAGAGTCTCTAAAACTGAGAGAATGGCAACCAGTTTAGGGTAGTCGACACCCAGTAATAATTCATAATGTCCCTTGAGATTTTGACAGTTTCTTACCATCCCATTTAAAGTCTACATTCAGTTTTTAAATTGTATCCCCAAAAGAAATACCCTTATTTGGGGAGTCTGTAGAGAGGGAATCTTCTGATTCAAACTCACAGGGGATAGGAAAGGATAAATGAGAGGTATAATCCAAGCCCTTGAATATCTAATTCAAAAAGAATTTCTTCATCTTAGTAAGTGGGAGAGCTTGCTCCTTTAACTGTGGAAGAAACTGAAAGCAAAGGCCTTGTGTAAAATTATATCAGTCATCTTGAAAAGGCATCTGGGTAGAAGAAGGTAAGGAATGTTTTGACTTTAGAGTCCTATTTTTCTAAGTTTGTAGCTAAGCCCTGACCTCCATCAAAAATCTAATGAAGCCCCCCCAGTACCTGGTGACTACCTCCTCTCTCTCAGAGATTATGATTCTGGCTTCCTTCTTCTCAGCTAACACCTGATGTATGGCCTGAGTGGACATGCTTCAATCCTGTGCCATATACCATCAGTCCATCTCTCCTGGTCCCGCTAGCACATCCATTCAGAAGGATAATAAGGGCTGTGATAGTATCTCAATGGAGATGTCAGACCCAGAATGCGGAACAGAAGGTAGTTTCAGATATTCCTCAGACACCTCTTCTAAAACCTTTTTCTTTTATCTCCTAAGGGTAAGATTTACTGAAAGAAATTCAATTGTCATGGTCTCACACTTCAACTGTTTAAGGTGCTTATTGTATAGAAACAGTTTTAAAGATTTTTACCTAGTCGTTAAGGTTTTGTGTATAAATGGAAGGCAAATCTGTCACAATTAAGTGTTGTGGTGATCCTCTGAACAAAACACACAAGAAGAATGGGCGTCTTTTTTGGGAATCTGTCTGCCATACAAATATTTATCCTTTCTGACAGACATAAGCAAATTTGAGTAAACATTTATACAGAAAAAGAAAGGTTCTCCAAGGGTAAACTTGTCTGCCTAATTTTGTTGCTGAAGCCTATCACCAAACTCATGGAATTGAACTAAGTCTGCTTAAGTGTACTGTATGGCAAGAAAGTTCTGCTTTTTTGGCAACCGTATTGTCCCACTTATACCAGCACAGACTCTAATACCAAGTCAAAATGCATAGGGCACAAGGTTGAAGCTCGAAGCTTTGTAGACTGGCTGGACATCTGATCTTTGGCAAAATGTGTCATAGTTATGGCTACTGCAACAGTAATCTATTGAAGAAAGTACAGTTGTAGAAAATCTTACCAAAACAGTGGCTGTCCTTCTCTTCACTGTTGCAGTATTCATGACCTAAGGGATCTCCTTTGTGTTCTGAGTGCATGCATCTGCCCATCACCTTTATGCCCTATTACTTGTGTACAGAGCATGTGTGAGATGTACAATGCCTAAAAGCACTAAAGGCTTTGGTTTACTGGCTGGACATTGGGCTACCCTTGGCAGGAGATCCCTTAAGTTGTGAATGCTGCATCGGTGATATGGAAATACATCATCTAATATTCTTCTGTTTCCTGTTCCTTTATCACTCATATTTTTGTTCTGTTTTGTGCTTCTCATTTTAGGCACATAACATCTTTTCTTGATTAAAAGAAGGCTCTTCCTAAAATGTTGTAATTTCTTTAAATTGATCAATTAATTTTCTTTCTTATTTTCTTCCTGTACATCCATACCTGTAACTCCTGCCTCATTTCATTATATCTGATATACTTTTAGTGTAGCCTTCTGTTCAGAAGACAATGTCTTAACTGTCTTGGGATCCATTTAATGTTCCACCAAAACCTTCTGTTCATATCCTTCCCCATTTTCCTGTCATTAATAAAACTTCCTTTTCTTTCTTTCTTTCATATTCTGATCCAACAGTGCACACATACTGCCCTTCTTTACACCTTTCTCACAGTTCACCTCTAAATCTGACCACACCCTCCCAATACTCATATTTGAACTGATAAACCATTTAATTCTACTTATACTTTATACTACTATCCATTGTTCAGAAAGCAAAAATTAATATGTTGAGATATTCAGTAGCACTTTCTTGCCTCTCTTCTCATTTTCAACACAGATTTTAAAATTGAGCTTTTATTACATTCTTTTAGCCCTTTCTTATCACTGCACGTGGTCTTTCTATTAATTCACAGTTTAGATCACCACACCAAACAGCAAACTTCATCAGAATCAAAAGTTTCTGTACTTTCCACAGTGGGATTCATTTTCTTTGGGACATACATACTGATCAGTATGAAGACCCTTATTCTTTTTCCATTGCCATCATTTCATTTTGTAGTCCTATCTACCTTGCATACCTGCCATAAACCAGAACACCTTACTGCACAATTTACTTTCTTCATTTTACCACTTACCCAGCCTCTGCTACCATACTCAGATCTCACAGTCAACCTTGTATCAAGTACATATTACTGTAACCTCTTCTCTTTTCCCCAAAAAATATTTTTATTCACTGTCAGAAAAAATATGTATTTTTAAAGTACTTCCATGGTACAATTCACACTAGTATTTGCAGTCCTTGTACAAGATTATAATACAACCATTTTTAAATAAAGTTGCTAACTATTGAACTACTGAATGATTATTTACAACATATACTTATTTTCCATAAATAGTTTTTCTATCTAAAACATAACATTTTCATTAATTAATTTAATGCGGCATTATTATTATATATTTTCAAAACTGAAGTTATTTTTTGGCCAGAATTTGACATTAAATTAGTTGTTCTTGACTTATTTTGCCAATTTATTATTCCAGTTTATCATAAACATTCCGCAGGAGTGACAAAAATTCTATAAATTTAGATTCTTTTTATTTTAACAAGTTTCTTGCTGCTGCTATTTGTTTATTCGTTTGATTATTTATTTATTTTTCTTTAGCTAATATGGTCCAAAATGAGGAGTACTTATTAGCATTTACACCTGCTGGTGTTAGAATATTATATCCATCCACCATTCGTCAACAATCCCTTTTCCCATTTTTGCACATGGGGTTGGGGTGTCTCCTTAACAGTGACAATCACCTAGAGCCAAGCTTCAAACTGCTGGGTGGGTATCCCTGCCACAGTAGGTGTTCCACACCACAGACTGTACGCATACCTATAGCCAGTTTACAGTGTCCAGTCCACCTACTGCATGCATATCTTTGGAATGTGGGAGGAAACCGGACCACCGAGAGGAAACCTATGCAAGCACAGGGGGGACATGCAGACTCCGGATAGAAGCCATCCCAGCTGTGTAACAAACTGGGGGAAACCTCTTTCTGTGAGGTGACAGTGTTATCTACTGTGCCACTGTACCACTATAAAATCATATTTATGTAAGCTTAAAATTGTCTGTCCATAGTGCTTGGCCAAAAACTTGTATTTTCTTCCAGTAATTTCCAAGTTTTGTTACATTCAAGAAAAATATGTTTCCAGTCTGCATCTACATCTTCTTTCCATCTCCAGCATATACAAGTGGTTTTATTTTCGGCGATTCTAGGTGTTTTATGTAGTATAGAATGCTCTGTTCAAGAATTTCCATCTACATATTCTCAAAAATAATGAGGTTGTAGTGTACCTAGTTGATCTTAACATTGTTTTGTTTTTATAGTAAACTCCTTTATTAGTTTTTAAGAATTTGTGTCCACTAATTGTCCGTTGAAAATTAATTGTGCTCAATTACCATTTTATGTAAATTAGATTATATAAATTTATTATTACCATCTGTAATAGTTATCTCCTTTACGTACCATAATAATTTGGGGTATTCTTTTAAGGTGAATTCTGAAAAGATTTGAGTTCCCTTAAATATATTTTCGCTTAAGGCTTGTAAAATTAACCAACTTTCCTTTGATATATTTATTTTCCTGTATAATTTTGATTGTTTTATTTTTTCCATGGAAGTATACCAAGCTAAGAATTTCTTTTTCTGAAATATAGCATTATGTTTTCATTTGCTCTTTCTAATAAACCTGTAGTCACTCCTAGTGAAAATATAGTCAATAACCAACTTTTTAAGATAATGTGATAGTATGTGTAGTTTTTAATATATCAATATGACTAGGTGTGGTGTATTAAAGACGTAACTGCAGTTGGTGTGGTTTAATCACAAAGGCAAAGTCTGAGTGAGTAAACAAAGGCAACCATGGGTAAATCTTCATTATACAATGACCCCTCATTAATATTCAGAAAAGTGCACGCTGATTGTCAGCATGCATGTTGTAAATCTGAGTTATAGTAGTGGAAAAAGGTCCGGTCGCCCGGACTTTTTCCATTACTATAACTCGTTTTTTTTACAGCAACGGAGAACGCAAGATCTCTGTTGCTTTACACTGTCTCGCTATGTTAAACAAGTTTAACGTAGCGAGACAGCTTTAAAAAAAGCAACGGAGATTCTCCATTGCTATTTTTAAAGCTGTCTCGCTGTGTTAAACTCCTTTAACATAGCGAGACAGTTTGTAAAAAGCAACGGAGATCTTGCTTTCTCCATTGCTTTTTTCAAAACTGTCTCGCTATGTTAAATAGGTTCATAGGTTCATACTAGGCTATCTGCCCTAGGGCATTTATAAGCCTAGCCCGAGTGTGTGTGGCTTTCGCCACCCCTTAGAATGAGAATACTATGCCCATTTAGGGTTTAGTTTACTGTGCCTCTGTCTAGTAGTGACACAGAAGTGATCCCCGGGGTAAACCTACGATCTCCCATCCACTCGTCAAGATTTCTCTTGAAGAGAGTCATTGAAGGGGCTCTGCCTAACATGGACTGGGATTCTGTTCCAGAGTGTAGGGAGCCTCTGGGTTATGAATCTGTCCCTCCAGCATGTCCTATTTATTTCTGTGTTGAGGTTCAAATCTCTCGCTCTCGTGGCTCTAGTGGATTTGGATTTTCTGAGGTGGAGCATGTCCATTAATTCCGGATTGGACATGGCCTTGTACGTCAGACATAGATCGCCTCTGAGTAGGTGGTATGCAACTGAATAGAGCTGGAGTTTCTTCAGCCGGGCAGCATATGACATATGTTTGAGACCCTTGATCCTCTTGGTGAGGTACTTTTGGGGTCTTTCTAACTGCTGCAGGTGTCGGGTAAGGTACATCCCAAATGGGGCATTGTTACTCAATTATGGGCCTGATAAGGGAAGAGTACAGGGGCACAATGACCTCACTTGATCTAGATGTGAATCCTTTCATGATAAGGTGGGTAATATAGAAGGTCTTCCTAACCACCTTGGCAATGTGAGTGTCAAATGAGAGGTTACTGTCAACTTGGGTCCCTAGGTCTCTGATTACTTCTTCCGTACTTAATGGATTACCACCTATGTGGTAATTTGTGGGTACTTTGTTTTTCCCAAAGGGTATGACTATACATTTTTTGGCATTCAGTTTAAGGCCATGGCTCTGGCACCAGTTATCCATTTCTATGAGGCCTTTCTGAAGGATGCTTGTGTCCGCTGGAGTATCAATTATGGCACCCAGTTTGCAGTCATCTGCGAACTTTGTTAGCCACAATCCTCCTATGTTTGCTTGCACCTCGGAAAAATAAATGCCGAACAAGAGGGGTCCCAGGACCGAGCCCTGTGGTACACCGCTTGTGATTGGCTTCGTGTCTGACATGGCTCCAGCAATTCTGACCTTGTGGGTTCTGTCCTTGAGCCAGTTTGCAACCCATCTTATGACATATAGGTTTACATTTAAGCTGGTGAGCTTGTCTATGATGCCCGAGTGGGGTATTGTGTCGAAGGCTTTTGCAAGATCAAGGTAGGCTGTGTGAACTGCCTTACCCTCATCAATGGCCTTAGTGACTGTTTCAAAAAAGTCAACCAGGTTCAAAAGGCAGGATCTGCCCTTGACAAAGCTGAACTGGGTAGGATCCAGTGTCTGTAGGTCCCCAATGTCTTTGTTTATGAGTTCCATAATGATCCTCTCCATAGCTTTGCAGAACAGGCTCATCAAGCTTATGGGGTGGTAATTTCCAGGGTCTGTAGAAGCCCCTCCTTTGTGGAGTGGGACCACTGTTGCTGTACGCCATTCTTTGGGTACGTATCCTGTAGTAAGGCTAAGATTAAACAGCAGCCTTATGTGTGGCTTTAGTTCCTCTTGGAGTTCATGTAGCATGCAACCCGGGATACCGTCTGGTCCCATTGATGCTGTATTTTTAGCTTTGGAGAGGGTGGCTCTCACCTGGGCATCTGAGATGTCAAGGAGGCTACACTCTGCTGGGATAGATATTTCTCCTTTTGGATGGGAGGGGGGAGAGAAATTTGCACTGAACCTGTCTGCCAGTATGTTGGCAATGTCTGTGGGTTCAGTGTATTTTTTGTCATTTTGGACTAACTCTGAGCATATCTGGGAGTTTCCACCCAGGTTTCTAACATAACTAAAGAAGGCCTTGTGATTGTCTTTAGTGTCTTTTGCGATTTTTCCTCTCGAAGTTGGCCTTGGATGATTTTATGAGTGATCGTAGTTTTTTGCTAGTACTGATCAGAGATGCCTTCCCTTTTGGGGATTTTGCTCTGTCATGTAGTAGCTTCCTTCTCCTCCTGTTGTAAAGCTTGTTTATGGCTGGGGTCCACCAGACAGGACGCCTGCCTTTGGGGGAATGGGTCTTGGTTTTATTTGGGATTGCATGATCCATGCATTCTTGAAGGTGTCCGTAGAAAGCATTTATAAAGGATTCAGCGGTGTGGGCTGTGGTTTTCACTGGCCCAGGGGCCTTGAAGGATACCACTTCAGTCTTAAGAAGTGTGAAGTCAGCTTTTGAGAAATTCTTCACTGTGGTCTTTTGTGCTGGGGGTGGGGGCGGGATGTGGATTTCCAGTGAGGTTAATTTATGGTCTGATCTCACCAATGAGGGGTATACTTCCGGTGTGGAGCATTGTGTCCCCATGTTTGTGATGATCAGGTCTAGTATATTATCTCCTCTTGTGGGAGTGGTGACTAGTTGTTCCATTGCATTTGAGTTTATGAATTCTAGGAACCTTTGGGCTAGGGTGTTGGGGCTTGAGTAATGCTCCCAGTCTATGTTTGGGTAGTTGAAGTCTCTCAATATGATGGTATTTGGAGAGACATTCATACTCTCCAGTGTCTTCAGGAAGGCTGAGTGGTGTTCCTGAGTTTGAGAGGGTGGTCTGTAGCATGCTACAAGCTGTAGGGCAGTTTTGCCTACGGTTAGTTGCACCTGGATGGTCTCCGATGCTTCGTGTATTGCCACTAACCTGGAGATGTGGGTATCTTTGATGAATATGGATATTCCCCCTCCTTTTGTGGTTCAGTCCAAGTTTTGAGGCCAAAAAGCATGATATGAGGTATAACCTGGTAATGCTGGGGTGCTCTCAGGAGCCTTGCACCAGGTTTCAGTCACTGCACAGACATCGATGTTCTCCATACTGAGGAGGGCTTCGAGAGCATGCATCTTGAGGTTTAGACTTCTGGCGTTGAGCAGTATTACCCTTAGTTTTTTTCCACTTGTGTTTTCTAGGGAGGTGGGTTTGTCTTTTGAGCCTTGCCTAAAAAAGGCACTATGGGGGTAGCAAGTGCCTTGGTCAATATCCGGAAGCCCAGGGGTGACAGGTGCAAGCCATCCCTTGCGAAGCAGCATGGCTTGTCAAGCATGTCATCCCAAGCAGACAGACATTGGATCCCCTTAGAATGACACCAGTAATTGAACCAATAGTTAAAGCTGATAATTTTGTCTTTGTACTGTGGCATCATTCTTGGTGAGGGTAAGATGCTGCTCAGGGTCAGGGTCATACCGGCCTGGGCTACATAATCAGAGAGCTCCTCTATGTCTCTTTTCATGTAGTCCAGGGAGGTATGTCTCAGGTCATTCACACCGGCATGGACAATGACGGAGTCATATTTGTACTTGCTTTGGAGTGACCTGAGTGCTTGTGTTATGTGGCGGATTCTAGCGCCCGACAGGCAGCTTACTGTAACCTTTTACTTGTTCAGTCTGGTGAGCGGGACGTCAGTGTGTCTGACTATGGAGTCACCTATTACAAGTGTATCAGGCATGTTGTTTGGCCTTAAGGGCTGTGACTGTTTGGCACACTGATTTTGTGAAATATGTGTTGCATGTGCTGTGTTTTGAGGTAGTGTTTGCTTGGATGTCTGCTTTGGAGGCCTCTGTTGCTTTGGTAGATTTTTAATTAGAGCCTCCGCATATGTTTTTGTGTGTTTATGTGTTTGGTTTGCAGTTGTGATAGGTCTATGTGAGACTGGGTTTGTGGTGAGTGTGGTTACCTTCTCCTCCTGACTGGTTTTGCCAGTACTGAGTCGAGAGAGCTCAGCCTCCAGTTTGGCTATATAGTTGCATCTCTCACATATATTTGTATTTGTTGGGAGGAGAAGAGGGTTGTCTGTGTACATGAGGCAGTTGTAACATTGCCTCAAGATTCCCAGATTCACCAGCTGAACTGGAGAGGACGCCAGTAATTGACCCTTCGACATGCTAGAATAGTGTAAGGGATTGCTGTGTAACTGAGTCAGAAAGGACCTACAGGGTAATGGGTAATCAAGAGGATTGTAGGTGGATGTAGTGCTTTCTTTTTGTTTAAGAGTGCTTTACCTGTGTATAAATGCTTTAGGAGCAAGTGCTGGGCTTTTTAGATAGAGAATAGACTGTTTAGATTGAAAGTAGAGCAGTTCTAAGGGAAAAACTGAAGAGCAGACTTTGCGGAGCCAGAAATAGTTTAAACTAGATTAACTGGCGCTGCCCAATGCTGTGCTATGGGCAACTTCGCGCTAAATTGTGCAAAAGCGCGCAAACGCGCGTTAACACAGATTTTTAAGCAGGGAACTTCAAAGAGCTAGAAATGGCCCAAAACGACCAATTACTACAAGATTCTTGTGCTGAGGTCACTCCTTCAGGGACAGATAGGCTGCTGAAGGCTCCCCACTCCCACTGGTGAGCAAAGAAACTTCCTTCTATCCAAGTAAGGTAATGGGCAACACAGGAACTATCCCAAAGTCCAGAATACAGCAAAGCCTGTATAGGGGACTATTCTAGTCGGGAAATGCAGGAAAAAAGGATATATATTTTTTTTTTCCAAGAAGGCAACAGGAAAATGCAGAAAAACAACAGTATATAAAATGCACAGGCTAGCACACTTGAGTGGGCAGCCTCAACAGTTAAATTAAACAAACAAGCTTTAACTTAAGTGCAGGTAATAAAACACTAAATGCAGTTAAATTATCAGTTTAACTTCGTTTTCAGCAAGAAAGGAAGGTTGCACAGGTAGAAACAGCAAAAATATACTTATATCTTGAAAGTAGTCACTTTTTTCGATTCTCTGCTGCTAGGACCACTCTGCAGGACCACAAGGAGCTGTTGCTGAGTAGTATAAGCGAAAAAAAAGCTCACAGGCGGATTTTTAAGCAGGGAACTTCAAAGAGCTAGAAATGGCCCAAAACGACCAATTACTACAAGATTCTTGTGCTGAGGTCACTCCTTCAGGGACAGATAGGCTGCTCAAGGCTCCCTACTCCCACTGGTGAGCAAAGAAACTTCCTTCTATCCCAGTAGGGTAATGGGCAACACAGGAACTATCCCAAAGTCCAGAATACAGCAAAGTCTGTATAGGGAACTATTCTAGTCAGGAAAGTGTTTATGTTAAATGGGTTTAACATAGCGATACAGCTTTAAAAAAAGCTCTGTTGCTTTTTTTAAAGCTGTCTCGCTATGTTAAGCCCATTTAACATAGGGAAACAGTTTGTAAAAAGTAACGGAGATCTATCTTGCTTTCTCTGTTGCTTTTGCCCACAGCTCTGATGTACTGCGTGGGCATACGCATGCGCAGTACATCAGAACTGCCGCAGAATACCAGACAGCTGCCTTGAGCAGCCTATCTGTCCCTGAAGGAGTGATCTCAGCACAAGAATCTTGTAATTGGTCGTTTTGGGCCATTTCTAGCTCTTTGAAGGTCCCTGCTTAAAAATCTGCGTTAACATGCGTTTGCACAATTTAGCGCGAAGTTGCCCATAGCGCCGGTTAATCTAGTTTAAACTATTTCTGGCTCCGCAAAGTCTGCTCTTCAGTTTTTCCCTTAGAACTGCTCTACTTTCAATCTAAACAGTCTATTCTCTATCTAAAAGGCCCAGCACTTGCTCCTAAAGCATTTATACACAGGTAAAGCACTCTTAAACAAAAAGAAAGCACTACATCCACCTACAATCCTCTTGAATACCCATTACCCTATAGACATTATACAATGCCATTATTTAAGAAAAGTAGTTATTTTTTTTCTTAAATAATGTCATTGTATAATAGCAATAACCCACTTCTGGGTGTGAGTAATGCTGGATTTACCCACGGTTGGCTTTGTTTGGCCACTCGGGCTTCGCCCTCATGACCAAACCACACCAACCGTGGATAAATCCAGCATTACCCACACCCAGGCATGGGTTATTGCTATAATATATCACACCCAGGAGTTGATTATTGCTATTATACAATGCCATTATTTAAAAAAGAAATTACTTTTCTTAAATAATGTCTTTGTATAACGGCACCATGGTATTGTTTCACTTTTTTTCGTATCTTGCTCCTTTCTTGATGTACGGCACCTGCATATGGGACTTGAGTTCCCATGTTTCTGCAGTACATCAGTGCTTTAGAAAGCAAGCAACGAAGAAAGGAAGATCTCCATTACTTCTTTGGAAAAAAGAAAAAGTTTGAAGTTGGGACAGTTTAGAGGTACAAGAGAAACATAGCTGAAATAAAAGGAAAATCAGGTTAATTTCTTTAGTTTTGCATAACATACTTTATTTTCCTTGTATTTTCTCTGCTGTCCATATGTACCTGTCTACTACTTAGCTCAAGAAAACTGGAAAGCCTTAACATATGTTAATAGAAGAAAGTCCGGGTGACTGGAATTTTTTTTTCTCTTGGTATGTGCTCGATTTACAGTGATCAATCAACGTGCACATTTTTGAATGTTAATGACCTGTCATTGTATAATAGCCTTTAAGGTATTTGGAGCCAAAAAAGTAGTTATATTCAAATAATTTTAAAACTTGTTGAATATCATATCTTCATTTAACTTGATTAATTTGGATTTATTAGCATTACACAGCTGTAAGGGAGTACATCATCTCATCAAATATAATTTTGGCAAATGCAAAAATAGTGGGTGCAGTTCACCAAAATTTCTTTCACCAACAGTAGAGTATCCATTTTTCTTCATTGTTGTATGACCTTGGAGTTTATATATATAAGTCTGTGGTGTGTGGCGGGTGCAGGGGAGCTTTTCCCCTTGCACAAACAAACTTGTTGAATTGTTCATTGAAGGTGGTTTTGGCGAACGGTTTCCATTTTTTTTCCATCTGCCAAAATTACCTTTGAAGTCTCAATATGAATACAGTTGTAAATGTATTTTTTCAATTATCCTTATATTCGCTGTTCTAAAGTATAATAGCTTTAAAGCTATAAGCAATAATGTAGCTCTCTAGGCAAAACTGTTTTTCTGCCATTAATAGTTAAACTGCTTGCATTGAGTGAAAATGTTTCTTCTTTTTCCTGAAATTTCAGCTTCTGTTTTTCCATTCCGTCTTCCACTGTTTGAAAGTTCGTGCTCGTCAAGGTTCAGATATACCATTTCTCTCATCAGAATCCATCACCATTGGAAATTTTTTGTAGTACTATAAATCCAAATATGTTTTTACATTTTTTATTCAAATGCTTAACTTGTGAATTCCTTTTACTTGACTATCTTGTTTTTATTTCATATCCTTCCCAAATTTCATTCTTTTTCATTGTAAATTTTTCTTCCATTCCTACTTTTTGTTTTCAAGCTCCAGCCTCTTTTCCTGCCTCAAATTCCCTACCCTCTGTTTTTTTGTCTCTTTGTAAGCCATCTGTTCATGTTCTGCTACATTAATTTCTGGAAACAAATGTCATTTTTCTTCCCGTAATGTGCAATAATATTAATTGTATTTTCAGGTTTTTTTCTTTTTATACATGCTGCAGAATAGCTTTCCAATGTGTTTAATTTCCACATATGAAGCAGCCTTTACTTTGCTTTACATAAGCTGTAGTAGTTCCTTTTTTCTAAAATGAAAGTGTGAAAAAAAATGTTTTAATGACACCATTTTTGACAGCATTATTTAGCCCTTAGACTTCCATTACCTGTCCAGTATCCTTTATAATACAAAGCTGGAATTCCTGTAGTACACTTCCTTTTTCGGTCATGAGCTTTAATACTGCTTCTCATCTAATGTTGTGCATTTTGTCCATTCATCTAGCTCACACTGGGTTGATATAACTTTTTCCAAATATGCATATGTTAATTTTATTTACATAACCTTCAAAATTTTTGAAAGACTTCAGACTTTCAAAAACACTCAACTCTACAAAAGCAGGTTTCAAATTCCAGGTCAGCTTAAAAGAAAAGTTTGGCAAATCTTTAATTTGTCACACAAACGTAAATCTCAACAGTTTGAGTCTTAGCACTAAAATATTCTTAGTGGGATATATTGTCCACTCTTCCAGGGCTTGCAGGTATGAGTTTTGGAAAAACAAATGATTACCATAGAATACATTAAAGAATCATTTATGGTAGCGAGAGTAGAGTAGAATGTTTGGTGTGCTTGCCATTTTTATTGCCGGTATATGGACTTGTTAAATGCATTGTAGAATTTTGACAGCAGATATTCTTATTTGACCTTAATGGCAGTGGCACATCAATGAAAACAATGTGAACCTGAGGTAAGTGGTGCCTAGCTCTGCCCTTGAACTGTTAACCACTGCTGAAGTAATTATTTGTCAGAATAGTAAAACATTAGTTGGAAATGTTAATTGTTGGTCCTTCCTCAGTCTTTTGTTCCCTCATATATGTATGTTGTTGTGTCTTTCGGCTTTTAGGGGTCGCCACAGCAGAACTCCGGTCTGCTAATGATTGGCAGTAGATTTTTACATGCCGAGTTGCCAGCTCTGACGCACAACCTTCAACGAACATACGCCCATTCACGCATGTCTCCACACAGAAGACGGTTTAGCTGAGAATCGAACAGGACAACGTCTTACTGTATGGCGACAGTGCTACCGCAACACCACCACCACCACAGTCATATATATATATATATATATATATATATATATATATATATATATATATATATATAGCTGTAGGATGTCTAATTTGTATTTGTATGAGCATGCAACAGAAATGTCTTCATGTAATTTACTGTTTTAACACTTATAGGATTCAGGCCCCAGTGTTGACATTCTTGTAATGGATCGGGCTTTCTGAAAACTTATATTGTCTTGCACAAACTTGAACTGAGCTATAGAAATTAACCATTGTGTTTTTTATAAGATTTGTGAATTACATGTCTGGTGCTGTGTTATGTATACTATACTGCATTTGCTTGATGGGAGTTCACTACAGTAAGCCTGTCTACATTGCCCTTTAAGTGCATTCAGTATTGTGCATTCTCCCATTCCTGTGTTCCCCTCACCAGTTTTTCAGTTGTCCCATGCTCTTGAATGCCTCCATGTGCCCCTTTTCTACCTTCCAATGTGAAGTTGTTCAATCTCGCCGTTCATTCTTTACTGATGGGTTTGGAGCCGATCCATCGGCTTCGGTGCGGCTGTTTGCAAAGCTCGAGATTTTCCTCTAGTTCAAGGCCAAGCCCCTATCCCATGGTGCACTGTGAATTACCCCAGATCTAGTTTGCCGTGGCATCTGATCGGAGGTTCCAGTGCAAGCTCGGGGCCATTATTTTTTTCAAAACATATTTATTAGCTGTTATTTCTAAAAATTGTTGCTAAATTTTCCTAAATAGTTTGATAGGTAGTTCGCTTTATATAGCTTCTTAAAAGCCCCCCTTTCCCATGTGTGATTACTAGTATTTTATATATATATCGGCCTTGTGTGTTTTTTGGCCTAGTTCTTTTCTGCTGTGTTTTAGTATATCTGCAGAGATATTTTATATATATATATATATATATATATATATATATAGCTTTTCCTAGTGTTGGCCTTTGTATTTTGGCCTTAGTTTAGTGATTAGTAGTTAACTTTAAATTCCTATCAGGCTTGTTTTTTTCTGTGTGCAGTTCAGAGCCTAGTAGTTTACTAATATTGGGTGTGACATTTTTTCTTAGGCTCCTTTTGTGTGGTGTGCTATTAGAGCCTAGGGTTTTTGCTGAGTAACTTACTATATTTGTGTGCATTTTTCTTAGGCTCCTTGCATGTGTGTGTTGTTAGAGCCTAGGTTATTACTAATTATCTACTCTATTTTTTTCTTAGTAGCATAATGGCAGATGACAAAGATAAACGCCCAAAGTCTGGGTTTAAAAAGTGTCCAGACTGTGGTCAAAAAATGTCTCTTACTGATGGACATGTAACTTGTGTTTACTGCTTAGGAGCTGTCAACTTACAGGAGTCCTGTGCCATTTGTCATTCTTTTTCCTCGAGAGTGTTATTAGACAAGAAAGGAAATTGGTAGACAGGGGCTTGTTAAAGCATCCCTTTCAAGAGGCTTTGAGTGATCAGGATGTGGGCAGCAAGTCTTCCAAGTAATCTAGATCTTCTGGGGAGTCGAAGGACTCTAAGCAGGCTAAGAAATCTAAAAGATTGGAGGATTCTGTGACATCGGCTCCACAGACCTCGGAGCCGACTGTCTTTTCTTTTCAGAGCCGGCCCACAGCCTTAGAGCCGGTATCCAAAACGCCTCTGTTTCCATTGCTTCAGTTGGCACCGTCGGTGCATTCTTCTAGGTCTTCTGTCAGCCTGTTGGATTTGGATATGGATCGATTGGTGCAGAAGCTTTTACAGGCACCAGGCCTTGCTAAATTGTTCTCGGCTCCGACCCAAGCAGCTTCGGAGCCAAAGACCACTACACCTGACTTGACTACTCCTCCGAGCCGTACCAGACCTTCGGAGCCAGAGGAAGCAGACCTGTTGCTCGTAGAGCCTTTGGAGCTGAGACCTGCCCCAGTGTCCTCGGCTCCATCCACTCTGACATCCTCGGCGCCGACCGGGAACTCTAGGAGCCAACCCTCTCTGGTCGGAACCGGGGAGGATAGTTGGACCGACTTGTCGGTGCCGATTCTTCCTCTCAGGGGTTCGGCTTGGATGAGCTCTGCTCGGAGCCCACGGCCTCGGTGCGGGAGGGGTTGGCGGTTCCTTCGGGTTTGTCAACTCCTTCACATCGGAGCTGTGGTGCCTTCAAGGGCATGAGGAGAGCCTTGTCCCCAAAGACATCCTCAACTTCAGGCCTTGCTTCATCATCCCCCAAAGTGCCTGTGTTTTCTTCTGCTTCCATCATCCAGGCTAAGTGTAGAGACCCAGAGCCTCAGGTAGCCCCACAAGGTGCCCCCTGCACTTCCAAGACCTCCCCAGAGATTCCCACTGAGGAGGTTCCCAGGAAGAGATTGTGCAAGAGGAGACAGTTGGACTCCCCACAGGAGTCTTTTACATTTGACACTGACCTGGATGAGTCAGAAGGGTCCCCCCTCTGAGGATATCTCCTTTGCTGAAATACTCAAGATCCTTAGGCAGAGGGGTGATTGGCAGTCCAAAAGCCCTACTGAGGATGAGTCAGTTCTCCTGAAGGCTTTCGGGTCTCAATCCTCCACCTCTTGGGTGTCTCTGCCCTTTGATGAGCTCATGCAGTTAGTCTCTCGAGGGCGTGGGAGTCACCGGAGTCCATGGAGCCTGTTCCTAGGAGGCCTAATAAGTTTATATCAGCTCCACCAGATAAAACCATCTTGTCCAAAGGAGTCCCTGTTGATGCCATGGTGGTGGCGGTGGCTACCAAAAAGGAAATGTCTGAGACTTCCTCATCTATTCATCCTCCTAATAGAGAGTCTAGGATTATGGATAGATATGGGAAATGCATGTTTAGTTCAGCGACTTTTACTCTCCGTTCACTGAACTATTTAACCCATTTCACTAGGTTGCAAAGAGATCTCCTTAAGGAGTTGGGGGATACTCTTCAGGGTACTGTAGCTGCATGGTCCTCTGACAAAGTTGCTGCCAAGCTTACTACCCTAAATTCTATCATGTGCAGCTGATGGAACAAGTAGGACAGCGGGTACTGGAATTGCTCTCAGAAGACATTCCTGGATGCGCTTGTGTTCCTTTGTGGAGCCCTTTAAGTCTTCATTTGTAAATGCCCCTTTTGATGGCTTATCCCTTTTTGGGCCAAAAGTGAAGGAAACTTTGACCAGGTGTGAACAGGAGGGAAGGACTCTGCCGTCGGAATCTGTTATTCCACCCCTACTTGGCCTTATCCCAAAGGCCAAAGGGGAGGAAAAATGTGGTTCCGGAAAGCCCAAGGAGCCTTTCAGGACACACTTGGTGAACCCCCCCTCTAGGGGCAGAGGAGGGGGTAATAGTGGAAGACGCCGATCTCGCGACAGAGTGGGTCCACAACATCAGGGTGACAGAGATAATTTCTCTGGTGAATCCTACCAGCTCTCCTGAAAGGAAGCCTGGCTGTCCTGCTCTGGAGGCAGTCAGGGGTCGCTTTTCTTTGTATCCAGATACCTGGCAAGAAATAATAAAAGACAGCTGGGTACAAAGTATCATTTCCAGAGGGTACTTCATACCATTCACCCCCCCCACCCCCATCCATAAGGAGAATCCCGGACGTTCCACCCAGTTACAGGAAACAAGCAACCATAGAGGTCCACAAGTTGCTAGAAAAAAAAGGGTCATCCAGCCAGTCCCAGCAGACCAAACTGGATTTGGAACTTACTCAAGGTTCTTTTTGGTTCCAAAGAAAACAGGGGACTGGAGACCCATTTTGAACCTCAGCAGACTCAACCAATATGTGAAGAAAGAGAAGTTACTGATGGCCACGCTCCAGTCTGTCCTTCCCTTTTTAGGGAAAGACAATTGCATGTTCTTGATAGATCTCAAGGATGCGTACTACTACATAAAAATGGCCAGGCCATCCAGAGATCACCTGCATTTCCAGCTGGGAGCCAATCATTATCAATTTTGAGCCCTGCCTTTTGGTCTCACTACAGCCCCAAGAGAAGAGTGTTCACCAAATGCATGACAGTGGTCATGGTTCACCTGAGGCATCTAGGATTCCAGGTGTTTCCATACCTAGATGATTGGCTCCTTACCACCACCACCAGGCATCAACTAATTCAGGCAAGGGAATACACTCTGCACTCTGCAATCATTTAGGCATTACAGTCAACTCAGAAAAGTCTGCCTTGTCACCATTGCAGCATATCATTTTTATGGGGGCAGTGCTAGACACTTCAACCACCAGTCTAAGACTACCAAATGAAAGAATCTTCCTTCTTCATCAGCATGTCAGCACATTGGTATTGAAAGACAGAGCACCAGCTTCAGAAGTTCTAAAAGTATTGGGTTTGATGGCTGCGGCAATCCTGGCCATACCATTAGCAAGAATGCATATGCGAATTCTTCAGTGGCTGTTGTTCACTCAATGGTCTTACCAGGAACTTCCAGTGGATCATACAATTTTGATTACAAGCTCTTGCAAGAAAGATCTCCAGTGGTGGTGGACGTCACTTCATGTAACCATAAGACGCCCCTTTGTCTTACCCCCTCCAGTAGCCACTGTGACCACGGACGCTTCCCTGATAGGGTGGGGGGGGGCATTTTCAGGGAAAGACTGCCCAAGGCACATGGAGAGATCAAGAGTCACATTTGCATATCAATGTTCTGGAGATGAGAGCAGTACTTTTGGCGTTGCAGTACTTCCAGGACTCTTTCCCTAGGAACGATTGCAGTTCAGACAGACAATATGTCAGTGGTCTGGTACAAGCGGGGGGGGGGACCAAGTCTTTACCCCCTTTGCCGAGAAGCCCTCAGAGTTTGGCAGTGGGCTGTTTCCTCCCAGCGCTTTCTGTTGGCAACACACATCCTGGGGAGATCCAATGTGATAGCAGACAAACTAAGCAGGGCAATCTTGTTGCCACATGAGTGGTGTCTCAAGAAAGAGATTTCGGACAGGATTTTCTGCATATGGGGCCAGCCTTGCTGTGACCTTTGTGCCAGTCACAACACGAAATGCAGAAGCTACTTTGCCCTTATTCCTCCTCCGGGAGAAATCCCGAGAGATGCATTTGTTTGGCTCCCGGATCTCCTCTATGCTTTTCCACCAATCCCATTGATACCCAGAGTTCTACAGAAAGCAAAATCCCTGGGAAGGACCATCATTCTTATAGCCCCTCATTGGCCTCGGCAGATTTGGTTCCCATTCCTTCAACATCATCACTTGGAGGATCCCTGGATTCTGGACCCAGTTCCAGACCTTCTGACTTATCCGTCAGGGGACCTCCATCCTTCTCTGCAGTCACTGAAGCTGACAACTTGGCTGCTTCAGTTCCCCTCATAACCAAGCTTCAAAACTTCTTCAGTGAGAAAAAACAAATTCTTTTGTCTTCTCACAAGCTGTCCACTAGAAGAGTATATCTTAGTAAGTGGAAGAGATTTTCCATATGGGCTTCTAAGCAGAACATTAATCCTTACCAAGCCCCTTTCACATCCATACTAGAATTCTTGACTATGATTTTTAATAAAGGAGCAGCAGCCGCAACAGTTCGGGTTCAGTTGGCTGCTATATCTGACTTTCATCTCGGTATTGACGGGCTAAATATCATGTCCCACAAGTTATCCAATGCTTTTCTCAAGGGAACATTTCATATGGGACCTCCAGTGAAAACTCCCTACTCTTCATGGAATCTAAATTTTATGCTATCCCATATAATCCTTCCACAACTTGAACCAGCATCATCTTGTGACCTTAAATATTTGTCATGGTAAACCATTTTTCTGGTAGCTATTACTTCTGCCTGCAGAGTGTTAGAACTTCAGACTTTATCTGTCAGCCCTTCTCATTTGATTTTTCATGCTGACAGAGTACCTCTTAGCACAAATCCCTCTTTTTCCCCAAAGTTTGTTCAGAAACTAATATCAGCTAAGTCATTGAGTTACCAGTTTTCTTCCCTAATCATTCCAATAAGTTCTTCCCTAATCATTCCAATAAGTTGGAGTGCATGCTGCACAAACTTGATGTCCACAGACAGCTCAGATTTTATTTGGATAGGACAAAAGATTTCAGGAAATCAGACCAACTATTCGTTTCATTCTCTGAAGCCAGAAAAGGTAGACCAGTGGCTAAAACAACTCTGTCTAAATGGTTATCTGATTGTATCACCTTTGTTTACTCAGCTGCTAATATGCCTTTGCTACACAAGATTAAAGCTCACTCAACCAGAGCAGTTTCTACATCCTCTGCGTTCCAAGCCAAATTGCCCCTTAATAACATTTGTGCAGCAGCCACTTGGTCTAAACCTCATATTTTTATCACGCATTACAAAGTTGACAAGGCCGCCAGGGACAGGGCTTCTTTTAGGTCTATGGTTCTGAAGAATGTACTCCCGTGTGCCACCCAAGATTGATGGTGCTAGGGATGCTACCCATCAGTAAAGAATGAATGGTGAGATTGAACAACTTTGCATTAAGAAGTTATATGTACTCACCATAACGTTCCATGTGAATTGTTCATCCTGCCTTCATTCTTACGTCCCTCCCTCCTGCCCCCTCCTAGCTGATAGTTGACCTAGAGGTTGGTCTCATCCTGGTTGCTCAATTCTTCTTCCTCTCCTTAGGAGGATAGCTCATTTACATGGTTATAGTACACACAGCAAACAAGATCTGAGGTAATTTACAGTGCATCCTGGGATAGGGGCTTGGCCTCGAGCTACTGGAAGACCTCAAACTTTGCATATGGCCGTACCGGAGCCGATGGATTGGCTCCGAACCCATCAGTAAAGAATGAAGGCAAGATGAGCAACTCACATGGAATGTTATGGTGAGTACATAACGTCTTATTTTGGTAGTTCATTTATGGGCCCACATCTCTCTCTTTGAAGAAGGATTTTCAAAGATACAGCGAGTAGTTGCTTTCCTCTTATAGTCTGCTGCCTATGCCTCCTGCTCCACTGCCCATTATCCTTCCTATTTATGTTGATCCTTCACATCTCACTGATAAGGTCTTGTGTACCTGTGTCATGTCCCCATTGTTTCTTGTTGTGGGTGAGAAGGACTTCACTCAAGTGCTTCTAGAATCTGATTATATCCTTTCATCTCTGTCCCATAAACCATTCTGAATGCTTTCTTTTGGACTCCTTCCAGCAACCTCATATCCCTCATCTTGTGTGGCTTCCAGAATGAACACAGTACTTATGGTATGGTCTGGTCAGTAATGAATAGGATAAAAACATCTCCTTACTGGAGTTTTTCCTGATGATTGCTGCTGTTTGTTGTGCAGTCCAAATGTGCTCAGCAATATCAGATTTTTTTTTTTTGCCTTTCTGGTTGTCCCTGGTATGCATCTGATTTTCCATCTGCTGCTTGGTGCAGTTCCTATGCTTCTAACTTATGCCGCTGGTACTATCCCCAAGGGTTTAGGAAACCTCAGTCGTCAACTGGTTGGGAAAGAGAATTGGAAAGTCAGACTGGCACAAACAGTAGACTTAATCACATACACTTTTCTGCATGCTAGGACTTTTTGACACTTAGCATAATGATGCTACATTGTGAAACTAGGTGGCCAGTGAGGCATTTCTTCATCCGATATGTGTCCTGCCTCATTGCTATAATTTGCACCCCCATCCCAGTTGATGAATTCACACCAGGATTGCTGTTTACTAGACACAGTACTTTGCTTTTGCCCCCATTGAATTTCAAATGCCAACTTTCAGCCTAATCAGTTAGCATTTTCAAATCCTTCCTTAGACTGTTCCCTTATCGTCCACTGCTGCTTCTAAATTTGGGTAATCAGTGAAGAGATTGATCCTACTCTCTGTTCCTTATATATTTTTAGAATGAACATGACCCTGGTCAGGCCCCCTACAGTAATACACTAAATACTCCTTATTGTTGATACTGCTACTCTCACACAGCCCTCCACCCTTACTAGTTAATATTGTGACAGTCCAGTTCTGTAGTCTTGATTCTACCATCAGTCCCTCAAATCTTCCTAACATCTCTTAGATTAGACAGAGTGAAAAGTCTTGCTGAATCCAGGGAGATCACAGTTACTGGTACTCCACTTAAAGCTTCCTGTAATCCAGCATAAAACTGGATCACATTTATTTGTCAGCTTTGACCATGGACCTGTGTTACTGTTGGCATTTGGATTGTTGCCCATAGGAAAATAAGCTTCTTCTTCAGGAAGTTGTATGATTTCCTCTGCCACTGCTATTAGGTTAACAGGCTTGTAGTTAATTTGATATTTCCTGCTGCCTCTTGTTAAGTTTGCACCAGTTTTTGTCATACATTTCTCAGGTGCTTTGGCATTGGACAGTGATCTGTTGAAAACCTCATTAAGGGGATCTGGAAACACAACTGATTAGATACTTGAGGACCCTAGAAGGCAGCCCTTCTGATTCTTTGTTCTGCTCACCCACGGGGAAATCAGTTCCTTCTCAACCTCTTTTTTTTCTTGATATCTGTTCAGTGCTCTTCCCTTCCTTTCCTTTCCTGCAGCACATACTCCTCTTCTTGCAAAGTCTGAAATATTCTTTCATTAATTCTGCTTTTTCTCAGTCCTCTATAATCTTATTCTTGGTTTTGTTCACCCTGACCATGTCTGACCCATTGTCCCTTCTTTCTACTTTCTGGTTTTAAAAAAAACTGTTTCCTCTCTTGATCCCTTCTGCATATCCCTTTCAGCTCATATATTTGCCTTCCTTCTGCTATCCTCCTTGTTCTATGTCTGCATTACTCTGTCCTTCAATCTCTCATTTTGATGATTATATGCCCTGTTGTTTAACTTTTCCCTATTTTCTAGTCTTACCTTCTTAAGTAGCCACATTGACATTCACATCTTTTTGCCTCCTCTTCACACCATTGTCCATAGCCTCAAGTACTACATCCAAAACTCCTTCCAGTAGTTTATTTACCAATGTTTGTATCCTGGCCCTAATCAGTATTTGTAGGTTCATAGGTGTGTACTAGGCTTACAACCTGTAAGGCCTTTTTAAGCCTAGCTATGCATCCCAAATCTCTGACAAGTTCTAGTGCCCTTGGTGTAAGTGTAAGTAGGGGCTTGGGAGATGAAACATTTATAATTAGGGGTCTGGGAGATGAAACATGTAAATGCTTTGTCCATTAGAGACACAGGTGCCAAACGAGGGATGACAACTCTGTGCTGAGATTTCAGATGACTAGAGGCTTCTGAGCTTCCTAAAAACCTTAAGGTGCCTGTTTCCTTGCTTAGTTTTGATTTATTGCTTATTCTTACCAGTTGTACTTTTTATTGTCTCATGCCAATTTTTTTACTGTATTTTAGTACTATAAACAAACTGCACTGTTGTACTGCAACTGTCTGCCTTACTGAGCCTGTTAAATCATTTTAGTTACTGTTTTCAGTGTTTGTAAAGCCTTTTTAGCCATGTTCACTGTTCGAAGGGTATTAACTGGACATTTTCTCCATTAGTTTGTTCTGATTTTCCTGCCAAGAAATGCATCCTACAACTGATTTGTTTTTAGTTAAAAGCATTATCTAGAGTCTCCTTGCCCTTTTTATGTTTAAAACTTTTATTTAGTGTCTCTGTTGTTTTTTTGCTATGGTACTCACTGCTGTTTTTCTGCTGTGGTGTAAACATTTCTGTAGTGTTTTCTGCCTAAAATAGCATAGCTAGTAGCTGTAGCATAGTTCAGACTCAGGGCTGCTGTTTCTGGGCTTGGTTGTTGACCCCTGTTCAAATCATGGCTAGCTATAGGCCCCCAACTTTGACTCAAGATGCCCACCCCACCTGCCTTGACCTCTTTGACTCTATGAAGATTCAACCCTTTACCTTGATCCTGGGCAACTTTAACTATCCAACCATAGATTAGAAGAACTACTCTTGCCAAAACACAAATGCCCAGAGATTCCTTGATTTCGTTAATGCACATGCCTTGGACCAGCTGGTTGACACCCCCACAAGTGGTGATAATATCTTGGACTTGGTATTAACCAACATGAGTAACCACTGCAGCATCCCTACAGTGTCATCCTCCCAGGTAAGATCCGACCACAAAGCGGTCACATTCATAGTCACCATCTCCCCCAACCCCACCCCAGCTAGGGTAAAAAAAAAAAAATGTCTCTAAAGCGGATTGCAACCCCCTGAGGGAAGGCATAAACAGCTTCACAACCCCCTCTCCCTCTGTAGGAACTGGCACATATGTCCAAACCAACACCAAAGTACTATACGGGTATTTATATAACTACATGGAATCACGAATACCCAACAGGACAAAATCCTCTTCCTCAAGGAAGAGTAAACCTGTCTGGTGGACATGTGCAATAAATAAACTCTGTAATAAAAGAAAAAAATTGCTGTCTAGGACCAAGAAGGAGCAGGTGCCTAATTGGAAGCAATCTCTCCTTAGCATGAACAAGAGAATAAGAGCACTAGTGAAATCCTCCAAAGCAAACTTTGAGTCCAAACTGGCCACATCTACTAAAGACAATCATAAGGCCTTCTTCACATATGTCTGCAGCCTCAAAAGAAGCACTCAGATCTGTCAGAACTGGTGATCAAGGACAGCACATACACAAACACTGTAGATATAGCAAACCTGCTAGCAGACAGATTCAGTGAAAACTTCACCCATCTGTCCCTCCATCAGTAAATCAGGACATCCCCAGCACCTGCCCCCCCCCCACCCCTTATCTCTAGGGAGTAAGTCATCACTGCCTTCTCGGTCAAAAAATACAGCCTCTATGGGACCCGATAACATCCCAGGCTGCTTCCTACATGAACTCAGGCAGGAACTTGTAGCACCATTAGACACCCTGTCCAACCAAAGCCTGAGTACCGGCTTCATCCCAGCCAAGTGGAGGACAGCCACTGTCATCCCTTTGCACAAAGGTGGAGCGTCCACTGATCCAGGAAATTATAGACCTATCAGCCTAACTAGCCTGATCTGCAAGGCCATGGAAAGGATTATCATGGACCTCATTAACAAGGACATTGGCAAACTCCAAACACTCAATCCCACTCAGTTTGGTTTCATAAAGGAGAAGTCATGCCTGTTAAATTTGGTTGACTTCTTTGAGACAGTCAACAAAGCCTTGGCCGAGGGGAAGACTGTGCACACTGCTACCTTGAACTGGCCAAAGCCTTCCATACTATTCCCTGTATAATAGATAAAATCTCTCAACTAGGCATTATTCCATATGTTACCAGATGGGTAGCAAACTGGCTCACTGATAGAACCCACCCAGTCAAAATAGGGGAAGCCATCTCTAGCAGTAGACCCGTAACGAGACGAGTACCCCAGGGATCGGTCTTGGGGCCTCTGTTGTTTGAAATATACCTTTTTGAGGTGCAGGCCAAAACCAGTGGGCTAAGTCTGACTAAGTTTGCAGATTACTGCAAGCTGGGCCCTGTCATCAATTCCCCTAGTGATGACGACATCCTCCAAGAGGGTCTCACCGAAATAAATGACAGGTGCGAGAAACATGGCCTTAAACTAAATGCCAAAAAATGCATCATCATCCCCTTTGGGGAGAGTGATATTCCCACAAATTATCACATTAATAACAAGGTCCTAACCACTCAATCAGTCGTGAGGGACTTGGACACCCAGGTTGATAGCAAACTGACTTTTGACCACCATATTGCCTCATTGTACAGAAAACTTTCGACATGGCCCACCTCATTAGTAAGGTTATCTCATCCAGGGACAAGGAGGTCATAACATCACTTTATTCTTTACTTGTAAGACCCATTATTGAGTACAGTGCCCCTTTCGGCATGTACCTTACAAAGCACATGCAGAAGCTGGAGAGACTAAAGAGGTTCCTCACCAGGAGAATCCAGGGCCTCAAACATCTACCATACACAGATAGGCTAAAAGCCCTGTCCCTCTACTCAGTCTCATACAGACGCCTCAGAGGTGACCTCTGTCTGGCATACAAAGCAATCTCAAACCCCACCTTGATGGGACTGCTGCATATCCACAAGTCAGACTCCACTCGAGTAACCCACACGCGTGACCTCAACCTGATCTGTGACATCAATAGGACTTGTTGGCTAGACAGATTTGTGTCCCAGAGACTCCCCCCTTCTATGGAATAGACTCCCTCTCCATGTCTGTCAGAGTACCTAATTTACCCTTTTTAAGTGCAACCTGGATAACTGGATGGGGATCAGAAAATACACCACGAGAATTCCACCTGTGCCCCAGCTGGGCAGGGGCATCTAGTGCTGACTTGTCGGAACATGGGCTAAATTCTTGGCTAGGCTTGTAAGGGCCTCAGAGCCAATATCCTGGTAAGTTCCTATGATCCTTTGAATTTCCTGTTCCCCATCCAATTTTTCAAGACACACTTGAATTGGGTTAGGGAAGAATTCTGCTAAACATGGATGGGAAGCCTGTTCCAGAGAAGGGGTAGTCTCTTGGATGTATACCTGTCTTTGGAGCAGGTCCTGTTTATATTACAGACAAGGCTTAAGTCTTTAGAATGAGTAATTCAAATACTGGTTGTTTTGTGAATATGCAGAAGGTTCATCAGAGTGGGGTCCTGAGATGACTTGTATGCCAGGCATAGACTTGAGACAGTCTGCATAAGACATGTTATTTATGCCAGGTATTGTTTTAGTGAGAAACCTCTGTGGATGTCTCAATTGTTGGGTGTGTCTGGCTAGGTGCATGTCAAAGTGAGCATTGTACTCAATGACAGGTCTGATGAATGCAGTAGAACAATGACCTCCTTGGACCTAGGTGCTATACCTTTGTTTATAAGTTGCACAACATAGAATGATTTCCTCACCACTTTAGAAAGGTGATGGTCAAAGGCTAGATTAATTACTATGTCTGACCTCAAGTCTCTAACCAATGGGTTGACTCTTAGGGGTATGTTGTCAGTATGATAGTTACCAGAGGCGGCTGACTTCCCCGAAGGATACAATTATGCATTTCTTGGCATTCAGTTTTAGTCCATGGCTCTGATACCAGTTAGTTATCTGTGTCAGCCCTTCTTGGAGAACAACATTAGTGTTGGTAGGGGATTCTATGACTGCTCCTAATTTGCAGTCATTTGCAAATTTGGTCAGTAAGAGGCCCTTGACTTTTGCCAGATTATCTCTTAGTAGTAGAAAGTTAGTATTAGATTACTTCCTGAATATTCCAGGGTTATCTGAGGTTCCAGGTTTTATTTTCATTTCAAAGGCGACCATTTTGTGGTCTGATCTTACGAGAGGGGACATTACAATGGGGGAAGGGGGGAGGGGGCAGCGCTCTTCCGTATTAGTGAGGACCAGATTCCATTTGTGTGTCTGGTTGGCATATTGAAAATCTGGTCCTGGGAGTTTGTGTTTACATTATCCAAGAATCTGTGTGCCTCTACCTTTGGAATTATATATGATTCTCGGTGAGTAGTGGAGTAACTAAGGTTGCCCATGAATATGGTATTAGGTTGGATGGTGAGCGTTTCCATTATGCTAAAATATGTATTAAGGGTTTCCAGGGTCATAGAGGTGGACCTGTAACTTCCAAGGATGTGGTGTGGGATTTTGCCTATAGTGATTTGAATGTGGAAAAGTTCAAGTGCATCATATTTGACCAACCTTAAGGTATGTTTATTTTTTATGTAAATCAAGGCACCTCCACCTTTAGTCCCTGCTGTGTAGTAGCTGGTCTAAATTGGGTGTAAGGTATGATAGTCTTGCACTGCTTTGGTGCTGTCTGTGGCTTTAAACCATGTCTCAATGACTGCACAGATGCCATCCTTCTCTAGGATGAGCAGTGTCTTGTTTAGATTCCTAATATTGAGCAGTAACACTTTTAGATTTTCATGGTTTTGATTTGCTTTGTCAGAAGTACTTTCATTTTGGCATTGCCTAAAAGGGCACTGTGGGGGAGGACAATGTTTTAGTTAATATTTGAAAGCTTAGAGAAGAGAGCTGCAGACCATCCTTGTCAAAGCAGCATGGTCTGTTGACCATCTCTTTCAATGCTGAAAAATATTGCACCGCCTTAGTTACTCTCGTTCCATTTGTTGTAATCCACTCCCCTGAAATTCTGTACCATCTTGGACTCTGTGTTACTGCCCTTATCACCAATCTGAATACATCAGATGCATGAGTACTGCTGGCTAGTTGTACCTTTACCTGGACATGCCTGACCCCATGCCCTTCTTAGAACCACGTCCAGAATTCTTTCTTTTCTGGCCTTGCACTAATTATTTGAACTGCTTTGTCAGTTTCATCTCCCTTTGTGCCCTGGAGCTCAGAATCATCCACTCTGCCCATGGAAGATTTGAATCTCTCAAGATTTCAACTGTGTTCTCTCTAACCTCTCCTTTATTCTGTCATGCATTCTGTTGTCTTTCCTTGAATTTTGTAGGGAGCCAGTGCACTGTATCAGGCCACCATGCATGTTTGACAAGGTTGCTGTTAGTTATGGCTGATTCACACTGTACTTCACGTCAGCTCTTTGTTATCTCTGTACAGTGTAGCATGCGGTAGTGTACCACCAGTACCCAGCACTTCTCTATGTAGAAAGTTAGCACCCAGTCTTCACAGTCCAAATGGTAAACAAGGATGCGTATTCTCAACAGGTGGTGATAGAATGTATGGCATATATAGATAGCCTTTTGCCTCATTCTTTGAGAGTGCTCTAGGGTGAAGAAGTGTGTGTACACATTGCTCATGGGATGAAGCCCTAGGCCTTAAATTATCTTAGCATACGTAGCCCATGTAGACATTATTTACCGGCATTTTCAAAAATTAGGCAACTATTTGCAAACTATAATTTTTTTTTATATTGGCATTTTTTTTCCTAATATGAACATATAGCATTAACCCACTGTTAGGTTTCCCCAGAAAAAATTCACACATGTCCTTAGGTGGTCAGTCCCCATCCCAAACACACCCACATGTCCCTCCAGAGCAGTTCCGTCATCTGTCAGCAGGGCATATTTAGGCAGCTCAACATAAACACCTTATCATATCTCTGTCGCTGCATTCCTTATTGTCTGGTCCTTGGTTAAAGTCAAATATTTAATTAATGGGAGCTAGGAGAAATGAGAATGATCTTGATGTCACACTAGCAGAGGTTTTTTTTCTCTGTTATGTGACTTAGCTGCATGCTTTGAAATAAGGGTATGATTGCAAAGGAATAGAGAGAGTGCATGCATGTGTGTACATGTGCATGCATGTGTGTGCGTGTGTTTGTGTTGGTGGAGCAGAGAGTTTTGGAAGGAAGCTAACATAGGGACATTTTATTGCTTTTGATGCTGTGATGTTAGTCCATAGTCATGCATCCAGTATATGCAGTGACTGCACACTTTGTTTAACATTAGCATCTAAGGACACTTTTTTACATATTAATAACACTGGCTCTTTGCCAGTGCCACCTGAAACAAAGAAATAGAACGTATTATTTAGGAAATATATTGTGTTCTTTCCTGATATGTATATTATTCATATTAAATTATTGTTAAATAAATAACTGCACCAATCTTTTGTCAAGTTATTAAGGTACTATAAAAAGCTGGAACTGTCCTGAGATGTAATTGTAGTTCTTGCCTATCCAAAGTGCCACCACCCTCTCAATCTCATAAATTTCATTTATTTTGAAGTCACCCATGAAAAATATTTGGGGTTATCATGAATTTTATAACAATGCTTTTTTGGTCTTAGTCTGAGAATAATGGAAATTTTTACTTCACATTCAGTCGTATATACTTTCATTACAAATCTTTTGCAAATTAATTGCTAAAGGTTTGCAGTATATTAACATCTGACAGCTGACAGGTCCTTAGTAGAATGTTGAGGGGACCAGATGTTCCCCTGGGGTTGCAGTTACATAAGTTGTGATTTGAAGTGATAGTACTACATGCTGCATAGGTGTTAGAAGTTATGAGAATTACTTATAATGTCGTGAATTTTGTGGACGCTATTTGTAAAGCATTGTTCACAGTGATGTTTGACTTGGAGCACGGTATCTCTGTCTCTCTCTCTCTCTATTTGCATACCAAAGCCCTTTGTGATTCATATAGCTTTGTACCTAGCAAGGCAAGACCTTGAATGTTGTCTTGTCACATTGTCTACACACAGTATGCTGTCCACACACTACACATAACAAGCTTCCTTCTGGATGGTAGATGATTCACAGACAATACAACAACTGTGAGTCTTGTTCTAGTAGGAGAACTTATTGGGCTGTTTATGGTGGCAGTAGTCCCCGCTTTCCTGTTACATTCTTCACAATACAGACCTGATCAGCATATCAGCACTGAAATCAGTAAGTCAAGCTAGCAATCGGTCCATGGCACAATTAAAAAAAATATCAGTATTAGATTTCTTTGTGATGCTGACGAGCCTGTTACAGCTGCCATACTTGTCCCCCACACAGTTCCTTTCAGTGGAAGCTCACACAGCATCAGATCCACTTGTTGCCATATTGTGGCATAGAACAAAGGCTTGCTTTCTTGTCTAGTGGATGCGATGATAGGCCAGTGCAACTGGGAACCCCAATTTAGTTGAATGTAGCTACTTAGTAAGGTATATTTTACCCTACTAAATTGCTTTTCCAGCTACACAGCACTACACCCATGTGAAGCATAGAAATGCATAGCATACCTAATGTTGTGCTATACTCTCCTGTGTGTTATTCAAGAAAACTTGTACATCTTTTGTTTGTTATGGTTGAGTGTCATGATTCATTTCTATTCATCAATGTACATAAAGGCGGGGTACTAAACATAGTGTGCAAAATGTACAAGTACATCATTACAGTATGCCTATGAATAGTAAGGCCCATTTTTTGTATTTTGCTGTATATCTGACACATTTTTTAGATGTTAGGTTTATGGACCTACTGTCCTGTTTTTTATTTTTGGGGAATTTTAAGGTGGGTTGATATCTTTTGAATCTGTTGCACTAAATTCATGTTTCCAGAGGACGTGTGGACTGCAAATAAAAGGACATCAAACCTGCAGAAAATCTAAGTTGAATGGCATTAAAAAGGTTTCTTCCCAGTAAAAAAGGTAGGCATTGCTCATCTGAGACAATCTGTAAAGATGTACACAAGGAATGCATTTTTCTTACCAAATTTTCCCCTAGTGTCTAAACATACTATACATTAGAAGTGGTCTTCAATATAGCACCAAAACTTTCATTTTAAGTTGTAGAAATACAATTTGTGACACTGTACTGAGGTTGCTGTCACTAGTAGTAAAAATAGAAAAAAATCTTTGATATAACAATAATGTAGATTTTTAGAAATACAGATAAAACAAACAGTTTTGCAGTGAGGCAGAGCCTATCCCTGGACCCCCCCCCCCACATTGCTTTGTTGTTATGCATATCTTTGAAATAATTCTGCATAACTGCTTTACCAGATTAGATGGGAAAAAAGAAAGAAGTGGTTTAGATAAGAACTTGCAAAGCCTGGCACTGTGGGAGGTTCTGAACATGTCCACAATGGTAATAGTTCTGTGTTATAGCAGGCAAATTCCATATCGATCATTACTTTATCAATCTGCAAAACTTTCTTAACTGTTCTGAGATCATGCTCACTGCAAATAACAGGCAGAACAGTATCCTGCCTGCTTATTTCCTTGTCCTCCCCCCAAAACGGCATGATTAGCATGACTGTGTGGCACAGAATGAAGGAGCCTTCACTGCGACCAAGGTTAACAGGCTATGGTTAGCAGCCCTGGCAATGGAGAAGTTAGACAAGGAAGGGGAAGCCCAGTTACCTGCCATGGGGTTAGCATGCACTTGGAGACACAGAGGGCAGTGCAGTCTCCCTGGTGGTAACTGGAAAGAGAACAGATTATTCTGCAGGAGGAAGGGCCAGGCTTCTTGGAGAGGTGGTGAATGGATTTTAGGGCATGGTGGAAAACAAAATATGTGAACCACCCCTGATGACAGTCCAAATGTCAGCCCCTTATGGTTGACCCCTTGCTGTGGTGATAGGGGAATGAGCAGTCCAATTATCCAGAAGGGGGCTAATAGTCAACAGACAAAAGGGGTAAAAAACCCACAATAAATAAATGAAAAAACAAGCATGATTGAGGAAGTCTTCTCAGTAAAATTCTTTGGAAATACTATAAGACTGCTAGATTTGACAAACTTACCCAGAAAGCAGTAAAGTTGTTACACCAAAATCTAGGTAGGCTTTCTAGACTAATACCACTATGTGATTCTACCAGGCTAAGCCTTGCCAGGTGTATTCTTTTAAGTAATCTTCTGTACAGCATTAATACTTTTAATTAATTTTGTAGCATGTACTGCAGACATGTATGTATAACAGTGTTGCTGGATCCGCAGATCAGGTGTTCTGTAAAGAGAATCACTGTAGTTCCTTGAAGAATCTAGCTGGCTTGGGCTTAGTAATAAACTATATCTTGTACATCTAATATTTTGGCAGAATGGTAGCAGAAGTGGCTTTTAATCAGCAATAAAAGTGGAATTGCTTAATCTCTGGCAGTGTACTTGTGGATTCACTTAGGGGCTAAGGCTTCATTTATGTCAGCATCCTCAAGCCCATTCACTTAAAAGTGATTGTCGCCAACATCCAGTTTTGAGCATATTTTTAAAGTCTCTACCATCTGCCACAGGACTGATCTTTTTTCCCATTTAAAGTTAGCAGTCTTGGTCCATTGTAATCACTGCAGCTGTTCAGGCTATTTTTTTAACCTTCACATATGCACATGCTGTCTTACTTCCCTCTGACTGAATTCTAATGCTTTATTCATATTGAAACTGTGATGATGTGAGGTATTGCCAGCTATGCCAGAAGAAGTAAGGCAGTGGATGTGTAACATATGCCAGAATAGTTAGCTGGAATTTTGTAAAGGATTATATGTCATTTGTATATCAAACCGATTTGTACAGATGCTTCTGTTGTATAAACAAACAATGCTCATTTAATATCCCTAGTTTGCTTCTCTGACTCGTATATTGGAACTGCTCTACATCTCTCTGTCACTAGTAAAGTATGTATTGTTCTATACCTCGCAGACATTTGATAAGTATGTACTGCTCAGAATTTTCCCACCCTTCTGTATCACAAAGCTTTAACCAGAATTGTTAAATTGTATGTATTAGCATTTGTGTATGTTTATCAAGAATTGTAAATTGTATGTTTTAGCAGTTGTGTATAATTTCATATATATTATTCAATATAATGTATATCTTTGTTTTATTGTCCTATGTACTGTTTCAGAAATGTAGAGCTTTTATCCCTGGGCCTCCGCTGAAAAAGACCTGTGTCCAGTCGGACTTTCCCAGGAAACAAATGAAAAATAAATAAAAGTAAAATAAATGCTGCTTGTATTAAAAATGTACTAATAGTTGGGTCCTGCTGGACAGGAAAAAAAAACATACCTGTATGTCAGACTGTATTGTAACTGTTGAAATGAATATATTGTAACAGAGGATACTGGAAGAGAAGAGGTTAATTTTCATCCAGCTAACTTTGAAAAATAGTCTGAAATTAAATTACCTGGTTAAGGCCATAAATATTGTATCTCACAGATGTCCTTCAAGGATGCATCTGCAGTCCTTACAAATGGGTTGTCCTGTCGCCAGGCAGCCCCTCGGTCGGCCGGATTCCAAAGTCTGGGTCTGGCCTCGGCTGATGTCGCACTTCACCCGACGTCATAACTGCAGTTATTCGGGTATAAAGGTATCAGCCGACGCCATCTTCCTCAGTCTTTCTTGCCGCGTGGCGCCCGAAGCAGAAGCTGTTCGCAAGTGCCGGTCGGTCAGAACCAGAGATTACTACTACCGAAGACTTACCTCCTACCGAGGCCTCATCCAGCATGGTTGAATCTGCTACTGAAATCCCACCCGCTCTTGCAGGTTCTCAGGATTTATCTGATACTATCCCTTTGGATATTTCTACCCCTGCACGTGGAGCTGCTAGGCCACCTGCATCCATGTCGATTAAGGCCTTTGCCAGGGCTAAAGCAGCAAAATCTACCAAAACTGTGCCTGCTAAGACCCCCTCTCACAGGCCTAGCTCTAGTTCACAAATGCTTAGTCTTGCAGAGGATCTCATTTCTTTGATCCGGGGATCCCAACCACACCCAGACAGGGCCTCTCACCCACCTCCAGAGAAGAGGCCTAGAGTAGAGCCCCCTGAGCCAGTTTCTTCAGATGACTCGTCTGATGAATCAGATAATTCAAACCCTCCAGAGGGCCCTTTTTCTCCTTATGAAGACTCTGATGCTGAAGAGTCCATTCCTTCTGCCTCTCCGCCTGAGGAATTTTCTTTTGGGGAAACCTTACATGCTATGAGGGAACAATTTCAATGGCAGGGCCAGGATTTTTCAGACTCTAGGAAAAGGCTTAGAACCTTTTTGCATTTTCCACAGCATAGGCCTTTAGCCATTCCTCCAGTACTTACTGTTGTGGATGATGCATTTAATGATGCTTGTACTGCTCCTGATTCTCTTCCTCCGGCCCCTGCTAAGCCCGATAGGTACTACAGGGTTCCGGACACACATTATCATTTGTATAAGGCTCCTTTTGCAGATCCCGAAACTATCTCCCAGGGACCCAAGGCTGTAGCAGCTACTTCTGCCAAAAACCCCCTCCCCTCTGAAAGGGAATCTAGGGCCTTAGAGAGATGGGGTAAAAAAGTTTACACTTCTGCTACTCTTTCAGCTAGGGCCTTGAACTGTCAATTCCACATGATTCAGTATCAGGAATTTATGTTAGACCAGTTAACTAAAAAACTGTCCTCGGATGAACCATTAGACAAAAAATCTGTTCAGGAAATGGTACATAACATTCAGCAGGTCAGTAATCATTCCTTAAAATGCGGCTATGATGCACTGGAGGCTTCCTTTAGATCAGCCATGACTGGTACAGTGATCAGAAGACATGCATGGTTAAAAGAACAGTCCTTACCAGACCATGTTAAATCAAAGCTCCTAGATGCTCCCATGGATAAGCTCAATTTGTTTGGCTCCCCTGCACAGCAGGTGCTGAAGAAGGTGGAAGAGAAAGCAAAATCTGTCCAGACAGTCAAGGATTTCTTGCAGGTCCAGCCACCAAGGTTTAGCAGGAACTGGCCTTCCAAGAATTGGTCCTTTCCAGACACCACCAGAGCTCAGAGAGGCAGGAATAGGCGCTCAAGAGGCAGGGGTCAATCCAGAGGTGCCTACAGGGGATGTCAGTGGCAGCCTAACAACCAGCGAGGTACAGCCACAGATCCAGCCACCACCACTTCCACAGGACAATCACAGTGACTTGGCTCTGGCACCGCCTACCAGGGAACAACTAGAAGCACCCTTAGGCGGGAAGCTAGCCTTATTTTCAGTAAACTGGCATTACATCACAGGAGACAAATGGATTTTACAGACAATAGACCAAGGTTACAGGTTTCACTTCCATACTCTACCAAGGAAGAGAGGAATGCCAAACCTACCTCCAAATCAGAAGACAGAAGCTCTAAAACAGATAACTCACTTACTAAGGATGAGAGCTGTAGAAAAGGTACCATCTATGGAACAAGGGCAACGATTTTACTCCAGACTATTCCTGGTACCAAGAAAAGAAAACCAATGGAGACCTATTCTCGACCTGTCCGCTTTAAACACATACCTCATTGTTCCAAAATTCAAAATGCTGACCCTACAGCAACTTCTTCCCATGCTGGGCAAGGAGTCTTGGCTGGTAACTCTAGATCTCAAGGAGGCATACCTGCACATCCCCATATGACCAAATTGCAGAAGATACCTCAGATTTCTTGCAGGATCAGAGCATTATCAATTCTCAGCATTGCCCTTTGGCTTATCTACTGCGCCCAGAGTATTCACGAAATGCCTGGCATTGGTAATTGCTCATTGCAGGCTTCAGGGAATTCAAATCTACCCTTACCTGGACGACTGCCTGTTACAAGCGGACAACAAAAACAAATTAGCAAAAGACTTGAAAAGGGTCATTCATCTACTGCAAGTCCTGGGATACACAGTCAATATAAAAAATCAAGGCTGATACCATCCCAAAGGATAACCTTCTTGGGTGCAAAGCTGGACACATCAAAACAAATGGCATTCCTAACAGTAGAAAAACAGGAGCAACTCCCTCTCTACTTCATGGCATTAACAAAGCAGAACCAGCTAACAGCAAGAAAAGTACTGCAAGCCCTGGGTTACATGGCATCCTGCATAATATTGATTCCACATGCCAGACTACATATGAGAAAGTTACAGTGGTACCTAAGGAATTTATGGTCTCAGCAGAAGCACAGCCTAGAAACCCAAATTCCAATAATTCCATGCCTGAAGCAAGAATTCCAATGGTGGGCTCAGGCCTGTCAAACAAACAAAGGACTGCCCTTCCACAGCACTCAACCAAGCCAGACCATCACAACGGACGCCTCAGACCTCGGTTGGGGAGCGCACATGCTGGACAAGTGCATACAAGGCTTATGGACTCAAGACCAGCTGCACCTACACATAAATCAAAAGGAAATGCTGGCAGTAAAACTGGCCATTCAGACATTCAGACCATTTCTTCGACAGGGTCAACTGTTGATAAGGATGGACAACACCACAGTTATGTGGTACATCAACAAACAGGGAGGCACACATTCATACCCTCTATGCCGGATGGCAATGGACCTCTGGAATGTGGCCCTGAGCTTCAACATTCAGTTACAAGCAATTTTTGTGCCAGGAAAAGAAAATATACTATCAGACATCCTAAGCAGAACTACCACGGATGCCCACGAATGGATGCTGCATCCGGACATCTTCAAAACCATTACAGGAAAATGGGGACTACCAGAAATAGACTTATTTGCATCCCCACACAATCACCAACTGAAAAAATTCTGCACGAGGACGTACCACCCACTTGCTTGGAAAGTGGACTCCCTATCTTTCAGTTGGAAAAACCTGACAGCATATGCATTTCCACCTCTTCCTTTGATGCACAAGGTGCTATTGAAGATCAAAGAAGACCGTCCAAGGATCATCCTGATAGCTCCAGATTGGCCAAGGCAACATTGGTACCCATTACTGAGGAGTATGTCTCGGGAACAAATATGGCCTCTGCCCCTAGTTCCCTTACTGTTAACACAGAACAACTTCAAAACCCTGCATCCAAACCTGAAAACACTGCAGCTGGCTGCCTGGAACATTGCATAAGACCAAATAACCCAGAATTATCTCAAAGGGTTAAAGACATTATTTTGGAGGCTCGCAGACCCTCAACAAGAAAAAAATATTCAGCAAAATGGAAAAGATATCTCATTTGGAGTACTGCAAAAGGAGAAAATGTGTCACTGGTAAACATAGCTAACATCCTGGAATACTTGGCAGAGCTCTTCCACAATGGCCTGTCCTATTCTTCCATTAAGATTCATGCATCAGCTATTTCAGCAGAATACAACTTGGATCCTCCAGTCTTCTCACATCCTCTGCTCAGGCAGTTTCTGAGAGGAATTAAAAATGTAAAACCACCTAGGAAGCCACCATTGCCAGCATGAGACTTGAACTCTGTGCTAGAAAAGTTGACACTACCTCCTTTCGAGCCAGCAGCAACAGCAGAATTACAGTACTTATCTTGGAAAACTGCTTTCCTACTTGCAATCACTTCAGCAAGAAGGGTTTCTGAACTACAGGCATTAATGGCAGTACAGCCCTTCCTGATCTTCCATCAAGATAGAGTGTCCATGAGAACTAATCCTACTTTTATGCCAAAGGTGGTCTCCAGGGTATCTTTAAACCAGGCTATCCACCTGCCTACATTCTTCCCCAACCCACAGAACAGGGGAGAAAGACTGTTGCATACCTTGGATGTACATAGACAATTACATTACTACCTGGACAGGACCAAGAGCAATAGAAAAACTGACCAGCTACTGATAGCATATGCAACAGGAATGGAAGGAAAAGCAATTTCAAAACAGACAATCTCTAAGTGGATAGGAAATTGCATTAGATTTTGTTACTCTTACCATGGGAAGAAAACTCCAGAAAACATCAGACCTCACTCTACAAGGGCTACAGCCACTACCACAGCTTTTTTACGAGGAGTGGCTACCAAAGACGTTTTAGAGGCTGCTACTTGGAGCTCCGTGCATACATTTGCCAAGCATTATAATTTACCCTTGTACTCCAGATCCCGAGCAGGTTTTGCCACTGCTGTTTTGCAAGGGATCTTAAGTACACCATAATCTTATTACTCCTCCTCCCCCAGTTTGGCTATGGTATTCTACCCATTTGTAAGGACTGCAGATGCATCCTTGAAGGACATAGTACAGTTTTGTACCTACCATAAATGTAGATGTCCGATAGGCATGCATCTGCAGTCAGGATTACCCTCCCTCCTTCCCCTCTGAGGTACTCCTAGGGTATTTACCCATCTTCTAGCTAGCTGGGGGAATCTGTTGTGGTGTATTTGTTTGTATATATGTATATACATGTTTATTTTTATTTGCTTTCTCTTATTTGGAAACTTTTGCAATTATCCAAATTTAGCCTTCCTAGAGGGCACCTGGCATCTGGGGCAAGAAACACTGAGGAAGATGGCGTCGGCTGATACCTTTATACCCGAATAACTGCAGCTATGACGTCGGGTGAAGTGCGACATCAGCCGAGGCCAGACCCAGACTTTGGAATCCGGCCGACCGAGGGGCTGCCTGGCGACAGGACAACCCATTTGTAAGGACTGCAGATGCATGCCTATCGGACATCTACATTTATGGTAGGTACAAAACTGTACGTTCTGACTGCAGCCAGAGACAAAGTGTCTGTGAGAAGCCTGGTTTAGTATCTATGCAAGAAGTGAGGAAGTAGTAAAATTGTTTTACAGCTTCCAGATAATGTAACACATCTTAGCAAAGTTATATGTGAGTGTATTATGACATTTTATATGCAAAGATCCTGGCTCAAGTTTCTAGTAAAGAGGGTAGTGTGGGAAGCAGAGTCAGATGACCAGATGTGATGTCATTCTACAGCCAGCACTGAAATGATATTTAGATATTAATAAGAGATGTCACTTAGCTCTCAGAAGTCTGTTTGTGAAACCTGACAAAGAAGGGCCACTCACCCACATCATCTTGCCTTGCTCTTGTAAGTGAACTAGGTGACAGTCATTCTTTAAATTAGTCAGGAAAATATAGTGAAAGCAGTTAAGTATTGTTTTTCTCTATCTGTTTGAATTTTTCCATTTGTGTTATTTTTAATATTTCCTGTAATTGCAACTCTAGTGTTTATTGTAAGTAGATATTTAGTATTTCCATGTTCTTTTATTATTTATTATTAAATATATTTAAACTTTTCCTTTTCATTGTGGCTGCTCTTTCAGAGAATGTTTTAACCTTGAGTAGTTGTATTTATTTGGTGACACTGTGGCTGCTCCTGAACGCCTTGCTGTTTGGTCAGCATTACCACTGGTGTTAGTATTAATTTCACTCAGTGTAATTGGGTAACCTGGCAAGAGCCTTAGAGTAGCTGGCTTTGTGGGTGTTCTGGTGGCAGTGTATCTAACTTACAGCCTGGGCATAGCTAGTAAACCTGTGCCAGCCTTTCCCAGGTATGTGTGTGTGTGTGTGTGTGTGTGTGTGTGTGTGTGTGTGTGTGTGTGTGTGTGTGTGTGTGTGTGTGTGTAAGTGTAAAAAAACAAAGCTCAAAAGAGAGTGTGAGTGTGTATCAACTACTTTGAACAGTGACCTAAGAGCACCTGATTTCACAGAGACAGTGGCATCCGAATAATGACTTAACTCTTGCTGCTGTGTCAGTGGGGAGCCTTATTTGGTGCATGGAGAGAAAGAGGGGAAACCCAGCCCCAGGAAGGGAATGTATTCCCTTTTGCTCTTAAGGGAAAGTGTGCTTGGTGCAGAGCTGTGTCTGGAAGTACTGTGTATCTATTTTTGTTCCAAGTGAATGTCCCTCATCAATGTAGGGGGTGAGGATTGAGGCTCCTTGATTACTGGCTGAGAGGAGGGACATCACAGAAACATACACAGGTCAGTGCAAGATTAATTCAATTTGCTAATCATTCTTTGGCTTATTAAAATAAGGAAGAGTTACATATTTTGTGCAGTGTATAATCTAATGTTTTCTGTACAATTTGTATTTATTATATGCTAACTAAACTAGTTCTCTTAAAACAAAGTGTTTCTGTGATGGGTTAAAATTCCAAATGTCCGCAAAAAGTTATGTGTACTTAACTTAAAGCTCTAGTGCTATTTGTAAGACAGTATTATCTTTTTATTGGAAATCTTACACCTTAATGTGGTGCTCACAGCAACATTTTTATTTGAATATATGTGTAGAATGTATGTAATAGTCTCTGTTGAGCATTACTGTCTGACCTCCTCTGAAAATGGGCTTTTCTGTGTGTCAGGGTAGTAAAAAATATATATGAATAATCTGTTAAAAAGTACTAGAGAAATATTAAACAACCAATGTAGGAGATTCTATAGGAATGAAAAGTTTACTGATTGGTTCTCTGACTGAGTAGCTGATGCATGAAACAGACTTCCAAATTACATTAAAGCAAGTACTAGTTTAGATATTTTTCATAGTTTCATAGTTTAGTACTAGGCTATCTGCCCTGGGGCATTTGTAAGCCTAGCCATAGTGATGTGGCTTTCGCCACCCCATAAAATGGTACAAAATGCACAGAATACATTTAGACTACTGTGCCTCTGTCCAGTACTGACACAGTGAAGGTCCCCTTATATAATAGAATTAGTTTACTGTGCCCCTGTCTAGTAGTGACACAGATGTGACCCCTGGGGTAAACTTATGATCTCCCATCCACTCATCAAGATTTCTCTTGAAGAGAGTCAGTGAGGGGCTCTGCCTAACATGAACTGGGATCTTGTTCCAGAGCATGGGAAGCCTCTGGGTTATGAATCTATCCCTCCAGCATGTCCTATTCATACTTGTGCTGAGGTTTAAGTCTTTAGCTCTCGTGGTTCTGATGGATTTGGATTTTTTGAGGTGGAGCATGTCCATCAGTTCCTGATTGGACATGGCCTTGTACGTCAGGCAGAGATCACCTCTGAGCAGGCAGTATGCTACTGAATAGAGCTGGAGTTTCTTCAGTCTGGCAGAATAAGACATATGTTGGAGACCCTTGATCCTCTTGGTGAGGTACTTTTGTGGTCCCTCCAGCTGTTGCAAATGCCGTGTGAGGTACATACCAAATGGGGCATTGTACTCAATCATGGGTCTGATGAGGGAGGAGTATAGGGGTACAATGACATCCTTGGATCTGGATGTGAATCCCTTCATGATAAGGTGTGCAAGGTAGAATGTTTTTCTAACCACTTTGGCAATGTGGGTGTCAAATGAGAGGTCGCTGTCGATTTGGGTCCCTAGGTCTCTGATTACTTTTTCCGTACTCAGTGGATAGCTGTCTATGTGATAATTTGTGGGTACTTTGCTTTTCCCAAAGGGGATGACTATACATTTTTTGGCATTTAGTTTAAGGCCATGACTCCGACACCAGTTGTCCGTTTCTGTGAGGCCTTTTTGTAGGATGTATGTGTCCGCTGGTGTATCGACTATGGCGCCTAATTTGCAGTCATCTGCGAACTTTGTCAGCCACAACCCTCCCATGTTTGCTTTAACATCTGAGAAATAAATGCCGAACAAGAGGGGTCCCAGGACAGATCCTTGTGGGACACCACTTGTGACTGGCTTTGAGTCTGACATTGCTCCAGCGATTTTAACTTTATGGGTTCTGTCCTTTAGCCAGTTTGCAACCCATCTAGTGACATAAGGGTTTACATTAAGCTGTTGAACTTATCTATGATGCCTGAGTGGGGTATTGTGTTGAAGGCCTTAGCCAAGTCCAGGTAGGCTGTATGGACTGCTTTGCCCTCATCAATGGCTCTAGTGACTATTTCGAAAAAGTCAACCAGGTTCAAAAGGCAGGATCTGCCCTTTACAAAGCCGAACTGGGTGAGGTCAAGTGTCTGTAGGTCCCCAATATCTCTGTTTATGAGTTCCATAATGATTCTTTCCATAGCTTTGCAGACCAGGCTGGTTAAGCTTATGGGGCGGTAGTTCCCAGGGTCTGTAGAGGTACCCCCTTTGTGGAGTGGGACCACTGTTGCTGTACGCCAGTGTTCAGGTACATATCCTGTAGTAAGGCTAAGGTTAAATAGCATTTTTATGTGCGGGTTTAGCTCCTCTTGGAGTTCACGTAGCACACAACCCGGGATACTGTCAGGCCCCATTGATGCTGTGTGTTTTTAGCTTTGCTGAGGGCGGCTCTCACCTGGACATCTGAGATGACAGGGAGATTACATTCAGCTGGGAAAAGTATTTCTTCTTTTGGGGGGGTGAGGAAGGGGAGAAATTTGCACTGAACCTGTCAGCCAGAATGTTGGCAATATCTGTGGGTTCAGTGTATTTTTTGTTGTTGTGAACTAACTCTGAGCATATCTGAAGGTTTCCGCCCAGGTTTCTAACATAGCTGAAGAAGGCTTTGTGGTTATCTTTAGTGTCCTTAGCGATTTTTCTCTCAAAGTTGGCCTTGGATGTTTTTATGAGAGAACGTAGTTTTCTGCTAGTGTTGATCAGAGATGTCTTCCCTTTATGGGATTTTGCTCTGTCATGCAGTAGCTTCCTACTTTTGTTATACAATTTGTTAATGGCTGAGGTCCACCAGACAGGACGCTTGCCTTTGGTGGAGAGGGACTTGGATTTATTTGGGATTGCATGATCCATGCATTCTTGGAGATGTCCATAGAAAGCATTTGTTAAGGATTCAGCATTGTGGGATGTGGTATCCACTGGCCCAATGGGCTTAAAGGATACCATCTCAGTCTTAAGAAGAGTGAAGTCTTCTTTTGAGAAGTTTTTCGCTGTGGTCTTTTGTGCTGGGGGTGGAGGTGGGATATGTATATCCAGGGTGATTAGTTTGTGGTCAGATCTCACTAGTGAGGGGTATACCTCCGGTGTGGAGCATTTTGTCCCCATGTTTGTGATGATCAGGTCTAGTATATTATCTCCCCTAGTGGGAGAGGTGACTAGTTGTTCCAGTGCATTTGAATTTATGAATTCCAGGAACCTTTGGGCTAGGGTGTTAGGGCTAGAATAATGTACCCAATCTATGTTAGGGTAGTTGAAGTCTCCCAGTATGATGGTATTTTGTGATACATTCATATCCTCCAATGTCTTCAGGAAGGCTGAGTGGGGTTCCTGAGATTGGGAGGATGGTCTGTAACATGCTACCAGTTGTATAGCAGTTTTGCCTGTGGTTAGTTGCACCTGTATGGTCTCCGATGCTTCATGTGTTGCTACTAACCTGGAGGTGTGGGTGTCCTTGATGAATATGGACACCCCCCCTCCCTTTGTGGTTTGGCCCGGGTTTTGGGGCCGAAAAGCATGATACGAGGTATAGCCTGGTAGTGCTGGGGTGCTCTCAGGAGCCTTGAACCGTGTTTCAGTTACTGCACAGACGTCGATGTTCTCCATACTGAGGAGTGCATTGAGTGCCTGCATCTTGAGATTTAGACTTCTGGCGTTGAGCAGCATTACCCTTAGTTTTTTTCCATTTTTGTTTTCTAAGGAGGTGGGTTTGTCTTTTGAGCCTTGCCTAAAAAAGGCACTATGGGGGTGGCAAGAGCCTTAGCCAATATCCGGAAGCCCAGTGGTGACAGGTGCAAGCCGTCCCTTGCGAAGCAGCATGGCTTGTCCAACATGTCATCTCAGGCAGACAGACATTGGATCCCCTTAGAATGACACCAGTACTTGAGCCAATTATTAAAGCTGATCATCTTGTCTTTGTATTGTGGCATCATTCTTAGTGAGGGCAAAATGCTGCTCAGGGTCAGGGTCATACCAGCCTGGGCTACATAATCAGAGAGCTCCTCTATGTCTCTTTTCATGTAGTCCAGGGAGGTAACGTCTCAGGTCATTCACGCCAGCATGGACAATGATGGAGTCATATTTGTACTTGTTTTGGAGTGACCTGAGTGCGTGTGTTATGTGGCGGATCCTAGCTCCCGATAGGCAGCTCACAGTCACCCTCTCCTTGTTCAGCCTGGTAAGCGGGACATCAGTGTGCCTGACTATAGAGTCACCTATTACTAGTGTATCAGGCATGGTGTTTGGACTTAAGGGCTGTGATTGATTGACACACTGATTTATTGAAGTATGTGTTGCATGTGTTTTGTTTTGAGGTGGTGGATTTTTGGATGTCTGCTTTGGGAGCCTCTGTTGTTTTGGTAAGTTATTTATTAGAGCCTCCGAGTATGTCTTTGTGTTTTTGTGTGTTTGGTTTGCAGTTTAAGAACAGCCTGGACACTTATTATGGGAACAAGTGGTTTGGTATATTGGCAAGCTAGAAGGGCATTAATGCACGTGCTTGAAATATTTGTATGTATGTATTAAAAGCAAGACACGTTTGGCCACAGTATCAGCTATTTTATAACTTGGAAACAATAAGCAGAAAGAAAAACCTGATGATATTTACATTGACAGATTTAAATGCATTTACTCACAAGCTAAGTAATAAGGTTAGTATAAGTTAAACAATCAGAACTATTTATTAGTTATTTAAGCGGTTTTAAGTAGATACCTATACACAATTTTATCAGTGTCTGTGTAAAAACCCAAATATCTTAAAATGGAAGGGAAACCACTAAATTAAAAATTAATATTTGATATTTTCTTTGAAAAGTGTAGCATAATGTCAAACATCCAAACTATGAAGTACCTACTAAAAAACATCTAAGCTTTCCTAGAGCAGCTTTTTGCAGACAAGTCAGGATAATAATTACACAGAGAAAATCTCATCAGTATTACCGGTGCATCTTATCCATTATATAATTATATTTAATGAGGTTCTGGTGCAATTAGCCAAAGCAGAACACTTGGAAAACATTCCTTGTTCAGCAAAAACTGGAATAATATCTGCAGTTTTCTTTAAATGTGCAACATTGTCTGACCTTTATATGCTCATTTTATTGTATCAGTCATGACTTTAGCCTGTTAAAATATTGTGACTACTTAATATGATAAATCACACACACAGCCCTTAAAAGCTTACCTGTGTTAGGCGTGTAGTTGTTTGCATTTGTAGGTAGCTCAAACTCTTGAAAGTGAGGTTTGAAAAGCTTTTTGGATGTTCCCTAGTTTGAGGAAAAAATATTGGAATCCTGCTGAGACAAGAACAATTTAGTTTTGTTTCTGCACGGAGTCAGTTAAGGCTTAATTAATGTCCATATATGTGCAGTGGCTGTACTCATTTTAATGCTGACATTTAGCAGGCTGTTTATTTAATAAGAAGTTGTTTTTTTAATGTTAATAGTATCAGCAACAGTATATTGACAGTCAAGATAGTAGTATATTGACTGAAAAGCTATTTTTTTTCTTGGATGTAATTATGACTTATTGGTTATTGCAGACTACCTTAGAGGCTTTATTTTATTAACCTTATTTCATACAATGTAATGTATAGAAGTGTCTTTATTCTGTTCATTGATGTATACTTCTGTGCCTTTAATATAAAATGAGCAGCAGGGTTAATTAGAAAAACGTAAGTTTGTAGTGTACTACTGTTGTAGCACTTGCTGCTTAATCTCTGTAGTGCTTGACTTCTAATTCAAGTGATATCCCAAATAAATTTATATTGTAAATGACATTTGGTAGAGTTGTTCATAAAGCTGCACCTTTAATTTGAGCTAATTATTTTCCCTTGTATTTGCAGCCACAAAAGCTGATGGATTTGCACTATATTTCCTGGGTGAATGCAACAATGTAAGTACCTGTGTTTTAAGAATGATGTCTCACACAAAATAACACCAGGTTTATTCTGAACATTACATATGGGAAATTATTGACAAATTCTTGACCATTATTTTCTTTGCATTGTGCAACCAGACATCTCATATCTCTCAAGAATGTCCCTGTTTTTGCCTAACAGGTTTTGTCTGTTCCTCATAAAGTCTGTGCTTTTCTGGCAAATCACTTAGGATCAAGGTCACTAAATAATGACTCCATAATGACACACATTTAAGTTTCAGACTTCATATCCTTCAGAACATGCATGCTAACACAGTGCCTGTTATCTTTGTAACTGTCTGAGTTTATTAAAGCAATATTTAACATCTGTCCCTATTTTTGGTTCTTTGCCCCCTCCCCCCATTATTTTATGTTTTGTCCAGATTTCTTGTGCTAAGAGGTTGAGAGGTATGAGACATCTGTTCTTGTTAATCTTTGGCATTTAAGCATGTGCAATTACATGGAGATGAGGATAGCACTATATCAAAGTATGTATAACCCATAAAGTCAAGAATTGGGATAATTGCCCGGAAAAATATGAACTGCTAAATATTGGTATTACTCAAATAATTTACTGGCATAAGAAGTTTGTGTGTTGACATTCATTTTTTGAAAGATAACTCTATAAGTGTATTGCTTAGTTTCATTAAATGGTGTAATCCTCATTATTGTGTAACAAAGTCAGAAACTTTAAAAGAGACAGAAAAGAACTGAGACATTATTGAGTATAGCCCTGAATAATCATAGATATTTGAGAGTTTTGCTGTTCAGGAACCAGAATTATATTTGACTAAATTGTAGGTGCTGTAAAATGCGGTTTGAACTCTGTTCCTTTGCAGAACATTGACATCTTGAGGTAAAGCTTTCTGTTATAGCACATCTTTTCTCTGGGCCGCGGTGGTTCAGTGGTTAGCATTGTCGCCTCACAGCAAGAGGTTCTCCCATCCGATTCTCAGCTGGAGCGCCATCTGTGTGGAGTCTGCATGCCCTCCCCGCGGTTATATGACATTTAAAGACATGCAGGTAGTTGCATGCGTGAATGGGTGTGCCTTCGTTGAAGGCTGGGTGTTGGGCTGGCACCTCGGCACTGTAAATATCCACTGCCTATCATTAGCAGACCAGAGTTCTGTTGAGGCGACCCCTAACCAGGAAAAGCAGGAAGACATTACTTTTTGTGTGCGTTTCTCTCTGCAGTTGGCTTAGAAGTAGGTAACTTTTCTGCTTGATTATGTTTACTGCCTCTGGCTAATCATTTTATAGAGCTGCCTCCTTTACCAATTCCCAGAGTGAGACATTTTTATGGACATGTGAGTTTATAAGGGCAAACCATACCCATTACAAGTCCAAAAGTTTGGTCTTCACATTTTTGGCAAAAATGAAGCTTAGTCTTGTATGATTTTAAATCAGTTCTTTTGTTTAGTATAGTATAAAGGGGTTTTCATTCATCCATCCATCCTCAACCCCTTTAGATACAAAATAATTGATGTGAAATTGTTCAATCTCGCCGTTTGTTCTTACACACAGGTTCGGAGCCGATCCTCGTCTCCGAGTCGGCCGCATCACCAGCTCCACATCTTCAAGAAAGCTCGAGGCGCAATAATATTCCATGATCCTCAGGTGCTAACCCTCAGATCTAGTTTGCCGCTAGCAGCAGATCGCATCGAGAGGCTCGGGCCAGTACATTTTTTTCTATTTTTCTTGTTATATACTTCTAATTTTACAGATTTATACTCATTCTTTATAGTGTTTGATAAGTTTTATTATATAGTTGTTGTTTAAGACTAGTTTAGTTAGTTTGTTACTTTAAAATTCTTAGTAAAGGCCTTAGGCTGTTTTCTGTCAGAATTTACAGTACTTAAAAAAAAAAAAAAAAAAAAAAAAAATAGTTTTTTGCCTTTAACTTTTTCGATTTTATATATATATATATTATAGTGTGCTGTGTGTGTTTTACATTTTATATATATATATATATATATATATATATATTACATTTAAATTGTATTATATAGGGATTTTTTCTTAAGTGTGCTGTGCTTTTTCTTGGATTTTTCCCTTTCTTTTAAAATGTCAGAAAAGACCAAATCTGGTTTCAAAAGGTGTCAGTGCGGACAGAAGATGTCCATTACTGACAACCACTCATCCTGCTTCTACTGTCTTGGCCCTCTCCACTTGCAGGAAGACTGTTCCATTTGTCATTCCTTTAGTGGGAGGGTCATGCTGGAAAGACGCAGGAAGTTGGTTGGCAGAGGGTTGCTTAAACCTGAGTTTCAGGAGGCCCTGGACAAGGCTGAACAGGTTTCTAAGTCTTCGAAGGGGTCGAAGTCTTCAAGAGTGTCAGAGCCCAAGTCATTTCTCCGAGCACCTCTTTTCAGATTCGGACACCGGCTCCTATGACTTTGGTGCCGGGTGTCGAGAGTTTATCTCTGCACGAGGCTCAGGTCTTGGAGCCGGTATCAGAGGTACCACCGTCTGCTATCCTTCGCTCGGTGACAGCTTTGATCCCTTCGACCCGTTCTTCGTGGCTACTTTCCGACTCCGATTTGGACCGAGTGGTACAAAAGCTTATGGAGAACTCGGCTTTGTCCAAATTAATCGAGGTTTCGTCCCAGCTGGTTTTGAAACTCGAAGCTATTCCAGTTCCCTCAACGCTTCCTCCGAGACCCGTCGAGTCATTGGTGTTAGGAGTAGAAGAACTGATGATTGTAGAGCCATCGGTGCCGAAGCCTCCAGTAGTGCTATCGGCTCCGTTGACCTCGACTTTTTCAGAACCAGCCGGAGAGTCTCAGAGCCGAAGATCTTTCCTGGGTTCCGGGGGGGATAGTTGAACCGAGATATCGGTTCTGACTCTTCCCCTCGGTGCCTCGGCTCAGATCAGTTCAGATCCGTCCTCGGTGTCGGAGCCCGTGGTTCCAATTCTGGATAAAAGACCTCCTTCTTTGGATCGGGTCGGATCTTCGGGTCGGGGCACCGGTGCCTTTGACATCATGAGGAAGGTCTTGTCTGATCAGACACATACTTCATCAGTATCTTCGTCTCCTTCCCCAAAAGGTCCGCTTTCTGCTTCTGTGCCTTCGGTGCCTACCAAGCGTCGAGTCCCAATGCCTCAGAAGTCCCCACAGGGTGACTCTGGTTCCTCAGATGCATCCCCAGAAGCTCCCGCTGAGGATGTTCCGAGGAAACGACTGTGCAAGAGGAGGCACATAGATTCCCCTCAGTAATCTCTCACATCTGATACCGATTTAGATGAAACAGAAGGGTCCCCACGGTCCACCTCTGAGGATGTCTCGTTTGCAGACATTTTGGAAATCCTGAAACAAAGGGGGGACTGGCAAAACCTTACCCCTTCTGTGGATGAATCGGTCTTACTGAAGGCATTTGGGACTCAACCTTCTACCTCCTGGGTGACTCCACCCTTTGACGATCTCATGGATCTAATAGCTCGAAGGGCTTGGGAAACACCTGATACAGTGGAACCAGTCCCTCGTAAACCAAATAAATACATGACGGCCCCCCAAGATAAATCTTATCTTACAAAAGGAGTTCCCGTAGATACTATGGTGGTGGCGGCGGCCACTAAGAAAAGATGTCTGATTCATCTTCCTCTGTCCATCCTCCTAATAAGGATTCTAGGACAATGGACAGCTATGGGAAGCGCATATTTAGTTCGGCGACTTTTTCCATCCGATCGCTCAACTACCTTACGCATTTCACGCGTTTACAGAGAGATCTCATTAAGGAACTGGGAGATACTCTCCAGGAACACACAGATGCTGCTGTCGCCGAGAAAGTGACAGCGCAACTTAACACCCTAAATTCCATAGTCATCTCGTCCATGAGGCTGATTTCATATGCAGCCGAAGGGTCGAGTAGAGCGGCAGCTTCAGCGATCGCCCTGAGAAGACAATCCTGGTTGCACTTATGCTCCTTTGCTGAAGCCTTTAAGTCTTCCTTTGCCAATGCCCCCTTTGATGGTGCCTCCTTGTTTGGCCCCAAAGTAAAGGAGACTCTCATGAGGTGTGAACAAGAAGGGAAGACCCTGTCTGCCGTAGGGGTCCGTTTTTCCGTCCCATCTAGACCCTACCCTAAAGGGCAATGAGGAGGAAAAATGTGGTTCCGAAAGACTCAGGAATCTTTTCAGCACACCCAAAGTGATGCCCCCTCCAGAGGCAGAGGAGGGGGAAGAAACGGAAGACGCCGCCCAGCCGGCAGAGGGGGTCCGCAAAATCAGGGTGACAGAGAGACCTTCTCTGGAAAGCCCTTCCAGCATTCCTGAGTGCAGGCCCGGCTGTCCTACTCTGGAGGCAGTCGGGGGTCGCTTGGCTTTATACCCAGAGGCCTGGCTAAATCTTACATCAGATTCCTGGGTAAAAAGCATAGTTACCAGAGGCTACAACATTCCCTTCATAAAAATGCCACCCAACTCCAAAAACTCCCAGACGTTCCACCCAGTCTGGGAGACCAAGCAACCATAGAGATAGGAAGGTTGTTCGAAAACGGAGTCATCCAACCAGTCCCAGCGGACCAAATAGGATCCGGAACTTACTCAAGGTTCTTTTTAGTTCCAAAGAAAACAGGGGACTGAAGGCCAATTTTAGACCTCAGCAAGTTAAATACCTTTGTGAAAAAGGAAAAGTTCCGTATGGTCACGCTTCAGTCAGTCCTCCCTTTTCTGCAGAAGGGCGACTGGATGTGCTCTATAGATCTCAAAGACGCATACTACCATATCAAGATGGCCAGGGCGTCCAGAGATCACCTGCGCTTCCGGCTGGGAGCCAGTCATTTCCAGTTTCGTGCTCTGCCCTTTGGTCTCACCCCAGCCCCCAGAGTGTTCACCAAATGCATGGCAGTAGTAGCGTCTCACTTGAGACGAAAGGGTTTTCGGGTGTTTCCTTATCTAGATGACTGGCTCCTATCCGCCACCACCGAGTATCGTCTTCTACAAGCCAGGGACTACACCATCAGTCTTTGCTCTTCACTAGGCATAACGGTGAATTTTGGAAAATCTGTCTTATCACCGTCACAGCGTATCTTATTTATAGGTGCACAGCTAGACACTTCCCTGGCTCAAGTTACTCCCCCCCCCCCCCCCCACCAAGAGTATCAGACCTCAGGCATCAAAATTCGCTCCTTCTTCACAACAAGAGAGTCCCTGCACGACAAATATTAAGAGTGCTAGGCTTGATGGCAGCCTCCCTTCTTGTAGTTCCTTTAGGCAGGATGCACATGAGGATTCTTCAATGGATGCTATTCGCCCAGTGGTCGTATCTACAACTTCCACTGTCTCACGAAATCTTGATCACGAATTCTTGCAAGAAGGATCTCTTGTGGTGGATACACAGTCAAGAGCTAACACTAGGATGACCGTTTGTATTACCCAGTCCGGTAGCAACTCTAACCACAGACGCTTCCCTGATAGGGTGGGGGGATTCTTTCAGGGACAAACAGTCCAAGGTCAGTGGTCCAACTTGGAGTACAATCTGCACTTCAGTGTTTCTAGCGTTGCAACACTTTCACAAGTCCTTACCTCAGGGAACAGTGACAGTTCAGACAGACAACATGTCAGTGGTCTGGTACATAAACAAGCAAGGGGGAACCAGATCTTACCCGTTATGCAGAGAGGCCCTCAGAATTTGGCAATGGGCAAAGTCCACTGGACGCTTTCTGATAGCAACGCACATCCCGGGGACTTCCAGTGTAATCGCGGACAAGCTGAGCAGAGCCATCCTGTTCCCTCACGAGTGGTCCCTCAAATCTCAAGTGTCGGAAGAGATCTTCTGCAGATGGGGCCAGCCTTGCTGAGACCTGTTTGCATCCCCATTGAATGCCAAATGCAGAAGCTATTTTGCCCTGTTATCCCCTCCAGGGGGTGTCCCCAGGGACGCACTGGTATACGATTGGCCCCCGGGTCTCCTGTATGTCTTTCCTCCTATTCCATTAATTCCCAGGTTTTTGCAGAAAGCCAAACGTCTAGACAGGACCATCCTACTAATAGCCCCATTCTGGCCTCGACAAATCTGGTTTCCCTTCCTTCAATCTCATCAAGTGGAGGAACCATGGATGCTGGACCCGGAGCCAGACCTGTTGACGCATTCGTCGGGAGTTCCTCACACCTTTCTCAAGTCCCTCAAACTGACAGCTTGGCTGCTCCGCTTCCCATTTTAGCCAGGTCGGAGTTACTATCCCCTGCAGTACAGCAAATTATTGTATCTTCCCACAAACCATCTACAAGAAAATTGTACAACAGCAAATGGAACCGTTTTACGCACTGGGCCTCCAAACAAGGTATAGATCCATTCGGGGCTCCAGTACACAAGATACTAGATTTTCTTACCACACTTTTTCAAGAAGGAGCATCAACATCCACTATAAGGGTTCAACTGGCGGCTTTATCCAATTTTCATATTGGCCGTGAAAATGGTTCTCTTATGTCCCACAGACTTTGTAAAGCCTTCATGAAAGGTACCTTTCACCTCCGTCCCCCCTTTCGTAATCCAATAGCACCTTGGAATCTTAATCTCATGCTGTCACAACTCATGTTTCCCCCTTTTGAACCAGCAGCCACAACTTCGTTAAAGTTCCTGTCGTGGAAAACACTTTTTCTGGTTGCCATCACTTCCACCAGGAGAGTTTCAGAGCTACAGGCTCTATCTATCCGACCCCCGTACATGATTTTTCATCCAGATAGAGTAACCTTGCGCACCAATCCGTCCTTCCTTCCGAAGGTTTGTTCGATTCAGAACATCAATCAATCTATCGAACTACCTACCTTCTTTAAAAATCATTCCAATAAGTTAGAATACACATTGCACAAGTTGGACGTTCACAGGCAACTAAGATTTTACTTACATAGGACAAAAGAGTACAGAAAGTCAGATCAACTATTTGTCTCATATGCTGACCAAAGGAAAGGACAGGCAGTAACGAAGGTTACCTTATCCAAATGGCTCTCAGATTGCATAAATTTTGTATATGCTGAATCGAAACAGCAACTCCCTTTCAAACCCAGAACTCATTCTACAAGGGCGATTGCTGCCTCTTCAGCCCATACCGCTCATTTGCCTTTAGATACCATTTGTGCAGCGGCAACTTGGGCAAAACCACATACTTTTATCGCCCACTATAAGCTAGACAAAAGCTCCAGGGATAGGGCGACGTTTGGTTCCACTGTACTCAAGAATGTTCTCCCTTGAGCCACCCGGGAAAAAGGAGCTAGGGACGCTACCCGTGTGTAAGAACAAACGGCGAGATTGAACAATTTCACAATAAGAAGTTATGTCTTACCATAACGTTCCATGTGAATTGTTCATCTCGCCTTTGTTCTTACATTCCCCCCCTCCATCCCCCGTCCTGCGGTCTGGGAGAACGGTTTCAACTAAATTCCTTTTAAGCCTTTTCTAGATATGGTTAGCATGTTATTGTACATTAGTAATGGCATCTTTTCTCCTCTACTTGACAGTAGGGTTCCAGACACTGTAGTATCTGTTTATAAGTGTTCTAGACACAGTTCTAAAAGGGATTCTTCTGGTATAGCAAACTAGATCTGAGGGTTAGCACCTGAGGATCATGGGATATTACTGTGCCTCGAGCTTTCTCGAAGATGCGGAGCTGGTGATGCGGCCGACTCGGAGCCGAGGATCGGCTCTAAACCCGTGTGTAAGAACAAAGGCAAGATGAACAATTCACATGGAACGTTATGGTAAGACATAACTTCTTATTTTATTCAACTATTAGAGGAAATTTAGGGGAAAAAAAATTTCTTCCAACCTCTTGGTGCATTTACTGTTTTTCATATTCTTTTTTGCAGGACATGACTGTCCTGCATAAGGAGGGAACAGGTGGCAGCGTAATTTTAATAATAAATCAAGTGTGGGTGGAGTGTGTGTGCATGTGGGGAAGGGGTGAAGAAAACTACATTTGGCATTTCTAGGCTTTAATTATAACAGCCTTGCCAGATTTCAGGAGGAAGTCCGGGAATTACAGAACATGATACAGCTTCAGGGACAGACACGCAAGTGTATTAAATTAGTCATCACATTTTTTCGTCTCTTCTTACTTTTTATATCAAGCTCTACAGATTGCTTTAACTTGTCTGTCTGTTTATTTATTTATTTTTAATGCTGTTTATAGCATGCCTTTATGAAGCCTTTTCTTCCTTGGCTTCAAAGCAGCTAAGCTTTCTGCTTGCTTACATTTACTGCTTCTGCTTAAACATTTTTAATCAAGTTTGTGTGTGTGTATAGAAAGAAAACAGCATGTGGCATAGGTTTTTATAGGCTTTTATTACACAAACCTTAACAGATTTCACAAGGGAGTCTGAGAGTTACTGAAGCTGATGTAGCTTTAGGGTCAGAGGCCCAAGTGTCTTAAATCAGTCATTATATTTTTTCTACTTTTTATATCAGTTGCTGTAGCTTACCTATTTATTTATTTTTTTATTTAATTTATGTATGCATGCATGCTTTTTGCCACTATTGGCCAACCATCCAGCTTCCCCCAATCATAAACAGCCTCTTTGTTCTCTGGCACTTGGAATTTCATCCAATGAAAAGATGAGTTCTGTCCAGAGGAGGCTGTTATTCAGGTGGATGAGGGTACTTTTTACCCTTGCTGGCATCCTGGCAATGAGGGCATTTATAATGGCCCTAACCTTGCCTTGCAGTGTGGTGTGAGATCCATGTCACCATGCCAATCTTTAGTGCATTCCAGATATGAGAGCATGCTTCCACACATTCATACTGAAGGCTACCACCTATTGTCTGGTTTAAAGTCTTGCATTTGAAATAACACTTCTCCTCTGAACGTTCTTGGCAGTGCACAGCTGGTTACACCTTAGCATTCTTCCCACCTTCCTCCCTCCCAGCTCTGTTAGGCAACCAAGCTACTAATTGAACTCAGATTGTATGGGTCATAGTCAGGGCTTTATCCTTGTTTGCCACTGGGGCTGGCTGCTTACCTTTCTAATTCCACTTCTTGTTTTCTTGCACCCCATTATGGCTGGCCTAGGAAATATTGAATTATTTTATCATTACTGTAGTTACTACTGCTCTAGGGAATTGTTTCAGATACTAAAAGCTGTTTGTCCCTGATAACAAGAAAATTACATAATTCAGCTTAGTTCAGAGAGAAATTCTATGGACAAATTCAGTGACACCTCAGGGAAGTATGCTTTTGAATCCCCACCATCACCCATGTAAATTGCTTGAGGTGGTGGTAGCTCAAGTGGATGTAAAGGGTCCCACAGCAGGTACTCAGAAGAGTAGGGGAAGTTTCCCAATCCCTGGCCAAATTTCCACAATAATATAAATACCATCTCAGGTCTCCCCTGAAAAGAGGCAGCTAGCCAAGTGGGACTAACCCAGTCAACAAAAGGATAAATAAATAAAATAAAAAAATAAAATTGTACTGCTTTTCAGAATTATCTTTTCAAACTGTCCTTGAGTTTGCTGAGCTAATCTTCTCCCAGTGTATTTAACCATTTTCGGCTGTTGAATACTTTGTCTCACATTACTCTGTCCGCTCTTTAGTCTGCAGTTAACCAGTGTCATTTAGAATCACTGTATCACACTTACACACCTTAACTGGACAAACCATTAAGTCCTATTTTTCCATAGTGGCTCCCTGCTTTACAACGTAAATGCATGATTTGAACCTTAGCCCCCTGTAAGGTGGCTTTGACAGTCCATTGAGTATTAGATTACCTAAGATTACAGGGTTTATATATATATATATATATATATATATATATATATATATATATATATTTTTTAACATTTAAAGATGGTGTTATTTGTTTCTTTTTCTTTACTTCTGGTGTGCCTTTTGTTATACAATTTTGGTTGGTTTAAGAGTTTATGATGTCATTTAATCAATCTATTTAAATTGGGTAGGTAATGAATTGTTTTGTATTCTGATTAAGTCTCCGCAGATGAGATGAAAGCGCTTAATACTGTTTTTAATTATTTTTGGTTTTATTAATTAAAGTTTTTCATGTGTTGGATCCGGACTGTCATTTTCCATATTGGTGCTATTGGTTTAGTTGTAAAATTACAGGGTTTTATGTTGCCATGTACTGCTTCTGAGCTGAGTGTGAATTAACTTGAAACATATTTTTCCTATGTAGAAATTGTTTATTTTTGTCCAGTATGACTTTCCTGGTAAACAAATGTAAAATAAATAATTTTTCTTTTGTGGGTTGGCATAGTGTTTTAAAGTGCTTTTTAGTGTGTTTTTCTGTCAAAACATGAACTTTTTTGGATTGGTAATGTGTACTGGCAATTGCTGCTAGTCTTAGCAGGAAAGATGCATCATTTATGGCTTCACTCTGTGTCTGTCCTCCTTCCAATCACAAAAAGAAAAAAATTAAGCAAACAGCCTTTGCCACCACAGCAGACTAGAAATTTACCTAATTTGCAGGTGGCAGTCGGCCATTTGTTTTACCTCAGATCACTCTTCTTTTTTTGTCCTGGATCCCCCTGGCATAGCACCTGCAACAACTGTGGACTGGGGATGTTCTCAACAACTGTTATGGACCCATCAGTGAGCAAGGGAGAGAGACACTTTTTCCTGGGAGAGGGAACAGGGAAGTTTCCCCTGTTGGTGCAGAATCTTGTGGACATCCCTGGGGAAGCTGCTGCTGCTGTCATTAGTAACATGGTTGGCCCCATTTTTCAATTCAAAAACAAAGAGATCCTACTGCTACTAAGCATTTAGTTAATTCCAGTCTTATTCTTTCTAATAAATATGGCAAAATTATTGATAGGTCTGGGGAAAAACTGTATACTCCTACAACATTGATTTTCAGAATTTTAAATTGTCAGGCTCATAGTTTAAAGTTTGTCTGCCAAACTGTGAAAATATTAGGAATATTTTATCTACAATTTCTTTGAGAAGAAAAATCTGCTATAAACAACTTTGTTTCTTCTGTTGCACAGGTCACTCACTACTCATTGTTTATTGTGTGTATATGAATATGTTGATACTTCTTCCAAGGCTGTTGAGAAGGTTTGCATGGCTGCATTCTCAGAATCTCCCAGATTATGTTAAAATGAGATTTTATGTTCTTCCTTGGTTAGAGATTGTGTTTTTCCCCTCTGCTGCAAAGATTATCAAAAAGTGTGATGGAAAGGGCAGTCTGATCCAGAGAATCTAAGATTTTTCAGTCCTAATTTTCCAAAGGATTTTCTTTCTCCTGATTCAGTTGTGACAAAAAAAAAAAAGAAACAGAATAAGCAGCCTCAACAAAATACAGGTGCAAGCCTGAATTATTATTCAAGAGAGACTGTGAACCTCTCCCACCCTGGCCTCCTTTTTCCTCCCAGAAAGTCTTAGTCTCCATTGTCTCTTTGACAACAGTTAGTTTCAGATATCAAGGTTACAGATAGCAGTAGGAAGAAATTATTCCTTTCTAGTGGATCATTCTTCATCCTCCAGAGCAGACGTTTTTGTTTCCAATGATTCTTCATCACATGCTTTCCCAAGGAGTGATAGAACCAATTCCTCCTTCTCAGGTGGAGAAGGGTTTTTATTCAAGGATGTTCATAGTGACAAAGAATGAAAATTCTTGGTGACCAGTTTTGGATCTTTCTTTCCCAAATCTGTTTTTCATTGTGCCCAAATTCAAAATGATGTCCTTTTACAACCTGTTACCTCTTCTTCCTCTTTCAAGTTTCTTGGCAACACTAGACTTAAAAGATGCTTGTGACATCCTTATTCATCCAGACTTCAGATGTTTCTTAAGGTTTTATGTGTCTGGATCACACCCTCAATTCCTATACTTACACTTTTGGGCTATCCACTGCACTAAGAGTGTTCACAGTGCCTAGCACCAGTTATAACTTAGGTGTACACATTTTTCTGTATTTATATGACATGCTTATCTTTGCAGATTCTTTTTCAAAAGTGTCAGGAATCTCTCACTCTCTTGGGTGACAGGCCTGTTAAAAAATGGGATTCCAAGAGAACATTCAAATGTCTTTCTTGACTCCTCCATACACAGTTGTGTTCCTGAGATGTCAAATAGAAATCTCAGTGCAAAGTGCTTTTCCTCTGTAGGAAAAAAAAATAGATCTTTATTTAGCTCTATTTCTAAGGTTTTCCACTCAAACTTCGGTCACTGTGAGGAAGTACCTCAAGGTTTTGGTCTTGTGATACCCCTAGTAAGACTCCACATGACAAAGATGCAGTGGTATCTGAAATATCTTTCATCCTTGCATCAACACACTTTATCTTTTTATATCCCAGTGCTAGAGTTTGTCAGAAGAGAAATATTTTGGTGGAAACAACAGATATCCTTAAATCCAGGTCTGCCCTTCTCCCTCCCTGCTCCAAAGCAGTCAGTTAGCCATCACAGATGCTTTGGAATTCAACTGGGGAGCAGTTTCAGAAGGGATAAAAGTGCAGTGAGTGTGGGACACCAAGAACACATACAAGTACATAAATATTAGAGGAAATGCTTGCCCTGATGGAGGCACTCAACTATCTGAACAATCTTTTGCCCTTGGGACCCTTCAGATGATTACAGACAATGCTACAGTCATGAACAAACAACGGGGAAAATGTCATATCTCCTTTGCAAATTAGCCATGTTAACTTGTGATATATCTTTAGAGCACAATCTCCCTCTACAGGCATTCTATGTTCTGTCAGAACAAAATTGTATGGCAAACAAGCTGAGCTTGACCAGGGCAGACAGTAACAAATGGAAACTACAGCAGGGGGTTTACCAAGATTTACCCATCTGTTGGGGAGTTCTTCAAGTAGAACTCTTTGCTTCCTCTCTGAACAGTCAACTGGTAAAATTATTTTCTAACACTCCATGCAGGAAGGTCTGGAAGATGGATGGCTTTTCTTTTCCTTGGACAGAAATGTTCATGCGCTTTTCCACCCTTTCCACTAACATCCAGGGTACCTTTGAGGATTCAAAAGTAACACCACAAGATCATTGTTGTGGCTGTCGTCTGGCCCAGGCAACCATAGTTCCTCCTCCTTTTCGAAATGGCCAGGGGAAACTATCACAAGCTTCCTCACAGACTTGCTTCCAGGGGTGTTTGATACACCCCGACTTCAGTCAACTTCAATTTGCCTGCCTGGATGACAGGGTCTTAATTATTTTTAGACAATTGTTTACTGAGGATGTGCAGCAGGGTACTATTGGAGCTAAGAAAGCCTGCTACTAGAAAATCATATATTAGCAAATATAAAATGTTTTCTAGGTGGTGCCAACAACATAACCAGCATCCATTCAGGGCTAGTTGTTCTCTGGTTCTACATTATTTGTGTGAGTTACTGTCCTGTGGCCTTTCTTATCCCTCTATCAAGGTTTATTTACCAACCACTTCAGCATGTCTGCTTATGGATCCTCCTCCTTCAGTGCAGTCTAATTTCAAAGTGTTCTTGAAAGGTGTTTTGCTCAAGAGGACTCCAAGAAAACCATTGGCCCCTTCTCGGGATCTTAATTTTGTGTTAGAGAAGCTAACACTTGCTCCACTTGAATGAGCTAATCTGGCTGACTTCAGGATCTTAACAAAAACACTGTCACTGATTGATTGCTCTGAGCTCTGCAAGAAGGGTATCTGAGTTGCAAGCTCTTATGGTGAGTGAACCCTATCTCATTTTGCATAGGGACAGAGTTTCTTTGAGAATTAATCCTTCTTTTATGCCTAAAGTTGTATCTAAGCTTACTTAAAGCCAAACTGTTCATCTCCCCACCTTCTTTCCAGGACCTAAAAATGCAGCAGAAAGGATGACCACAGACACTTTGAGCACGGTCTTGACTGAACTAAATCGTTCAAATCTTCAGATCAATTGTTTGTTTCTTGTGGATGTATAAAGAAGGGAAAACCTTTGCCAAAATAAATGGTTGTCTAAGGCATTTACATTTTGCTGTATTCACCACAACAAGCCTATTCAGGCACTGCCAAGGCCTCTCTACCAGGCCCTTGGCCTCATCAGTTGCTTTTTGGAAAGGATTGAATTCTAGAAGCTGCTACATTGTGCTCTGTACATACTTTTACAAATCACTATAAGCTTGATTCCTTCTGTAAGTCCTGATCAGGTTTTGCTAGGAACATTTAATGTACAATTTACAGACTCCACTGTGATGCAACCTACCAGAGAAGATAGATACCAGGAAATGGCCCAACTTGAGAGGAAGAGGAAAGCAGAGATGAAATGGCGAAAGAAAAAGGTCCAGAGGTCCAGAAATGTGTAGTCATTCGGCATCAAAGGGGTGAATAGTGAGTTAGAGGTTTGGAATTTATCTGATGTTGAACTATCTTTGTCTGACTTGTCATTTTTAGCCAAAAGACTGCAATTTATCCCTTCAAGTAGTGCTACAGTAACTGATGCTCTGACAGAGCTTAAAGTTTTACAAGGAATTTGAACCTGGAACTTTTATTTAAAAATGGTGTGTATGATAAAAATAGTTGTAGATTTTCCAGCACATTTATACCAGTTAGTGCACCAGTTATCAATGCTTTTTAGAATGTATCTGAACAGCAGATACGTAAACTGTTTGAACAACCTATCATTGGTAAGTATTATAATTTAACATTAGATGAACAAGATTTCATTGTGTTAATTATATAATAACATGGATATTGCTATAAACCAAGCAGATACAGGGGTGCCATGGTGTTAATAAATTTGAATGATTACTTGTGGTCTATGACAGATTTTTTTAAATTATGTGAATGTGTTTAAAGTTACTGCAGTGGTGGTGCTGCGGTAGCGTTGTTGCCAGTTAGACGTTGCCCGTTCGATTCTCAGTTAGAGCGTCTTCTGTGTGGGGACATGCGTGAATGGGCGTTCCTTCGTTGAAAGTTGTGCGTTAGGCCCAGCAAGCCAGCACGTAAAAATTTACTGCCAATCATTAGCGGACCGGAATTCCACCGTGGCGACCCCTAACCAGGAAAAGCCGAAAGACACAAGCAAGTATGAGTATGGCTAATAATATTATACAAAGTGTTACCAGTTGCATCTATGGTTTGCAGACACAAAATGAAATTACTGTTGAAACTTTTAATTTTCTGTTTGTGGTCATCCCCTTATTCTAATATTGTATGGTCTGCCAAAAATCCATAAAGATTCATGACATCCCCTAATGAAACCCACTGCATCAGGTAAAGGCTGGGCAACAGAACCAGTTTTGCTTTATTTAGAATATCTGTTACGGCCATTATTGACTAATGTATATAGCTCTATTTGTGATACTAATGACTTCTTTTAAGATGCTATGTCATTGGTATGAAACCAATACCATCCAAGACTATATGTTGGTTACATTGGAGTCATTGTTTACTGTCATACCTAATTTTTATGGCATAGAAGCCATTAGAAAACATTTGGTCATTAATACTGATTTTGTAGGTAGTAAGACTGAAACTATCTGTAACCTTTTCGAATTGGTTCTCACCAGTAATGTTTTTATGTTTGATAATACCTTGTATCTCCAGATGTTGGGGGTAGCAATGGGGATCACGGTTGCCAACACTTATGCAAATCTTGTTTTAGATCAATAGGAAAATAGTTATGTATGCAATCCAGCAGTTGTTTATACAGAAAATGTCTTGTTTTATCGGTGTTTCATGTATGATATTTTTACGTTACGGGAGGGTGAAGTTTATTAAGGTATGTAGAATTTTTTAAAAATACTAATTTATTGAAGTTTAAGTTAAAATTTTTCATCAAATAAGATTCACGTTTTAGATATTCTAATTAAAAAAACAAGGACAAGAATTATCTACATGTTTGTTTAAGAAAGATGTACAGGCAAATAGATTTTTGCATTGACAAAGTATGCACCATAGACATGTTTATAGAGGGATCGTTAAAAGTCAGTTTTTAAGAGTAAGTAGGTTGACTACTGATTTAGAGGCATGTAAACAACAAGTCCAGAGAATGGAAAACAAATGTTTAGATAAACAATATGATAAAGATCTTTTAGATGAGATGTGCGATCACATTCTTAATGAACGTGAACAGCAGGCACTGCCATATTTTGCTAGCTGCCAGCAAAGGACAGTAGTATTTAGTAATAATGCTACAAGTGATAGTAGTCTGATTCATTATGTTATATATATAATGTTAGAACAAAGGAGATTATTAAGGTTATCCAGAATAACTAGAGAGATTTTTCAACTAGAGGAAATTGCAGAACCTTTAACAAAATGATGTGATAAAGAAATGCATCAAGAAGAAAAATCTACCACTAGTAAAAAGATAGGTACGGTTCCTTGTTATAACTGTAGTTTCTGCAAATATCTGTTGAGCGGTATTGATTTTATTCATCCTACTACTCAGATAGAATTTGAATTTAGCTGTTTTGTGACATGTAGTACAACAATTGTAGTGTATCAAGTTGTTTGTGTGGCATGCCCATCCTTCTATATTGGTAAATGTAATAGAAAGTTAAAAGAACAAATCTCCAAACATGTCTCAGAAATATGAAGGGGTGTATTTACCAAGTCTTTAGCCAGACATGTTAATGATAATGGTATGGAATTTAAATTTAGAGGAGTTCAGAAATTAATTAATAATACAGGAGGTAATATTATTAATAAAACAGAAGTAGCCAAATATAAATGGATAGAAAGACTGCAAGTGGATAAACCCCCAGGACTTAAAGCATTAGCAAGTTTTAAACCTATTCTCAAGTTGAAACAGATGAAATTATGGGATTGTTAGAGTTTATAATTTTCTGCTTTTAATTGTTTCATTTATTCTATCTATGAATTGGTTTGTATGAAGTGTTAATTATACATTGTATAGTTTAACCATATGTATTTATTTGTATGCATTTGCGTTTTTAAGTTAATACAGATTTAAGACAATTAAGTTTGGTTGAAGTATTTCTGTGATCTATGTAAAATGGGTGGCTGTGTATGAATTAAATATATACACTGATGAAGGGTTAGTCCCGAAAGCTTTGTGTGTTGCATGATTTCTGAGTAAAATATTTGGCGGTTGACATCCTGCATATGAATTTTCTTTTTGCATTGCTTTATTTCACTGTTGATATCATTATTCAAGCCCCTTTCCTTTGGATTGTTGTGTTTTGCTAGGACAATTCTCCAGAAGCTCCTGGACTCTTCTTCCATCTTCTAGATGTAGTTAACTAGAGTAATCTCCCCATATAGCTAAGGCTACTGCAGCAATGATCAGTACGATGAACATAGTACAGTTGTATAAGTAACCTTACCATAATGGTAGATGTCCGAATGATCACTGCTGCAGTAACCTCTCCTTCCCTCCATCCACCTTGTTTTTTGATGTTCTTTTTATACCAGAGTATGGCATTTATTTTTGTTGCTCCTAGCTTTGTTCTTTCAAGACTCAGCCTCCCTCTATCTGTTAGCAGGCAAGCTCTGAAGGGCTTCATGCCAACACTATTCTTTTAGTCAACTGATCTCAAGTCTAGCTGCCTGACAGTTTGGGCATGTGGAAGATTCTCTGTAGCTTTGGAAGCTGGCTAGCTGTTATATCCATGGCATGATTTAACCCATACAGCTAAGGCTACTGCAGCAGTGATAATTTTGAACATCTACTGTAATGGTAAGTTTACTTAAACAACTGTACTTATCTGTTTAAGAGTCCTATGGTGAACCTTTCTGGGGTTTCCCTAGCATCTGATAAGCCTTCAGAACTCCTTCCCAATGCTAACATTCTTCCTTCAGAAAAGGATAACAGGGCTATAGATGGGGCCAGATAAAAAGGTTTATACCTCCACTACCTTGTCATTCAGGGCCACTAATTTCCAAACCCCGATGACCAAATATTTGATATCTTTTCTCAATTGTTTACAAAAGGTAATGGTGGATTTGCAAGGTACTTACTCCAAACAAGAATTGTTAGTCTTACTTAATCAGGCAACACAAGCGGCAAGATACAACATTAAATGCAGTTCACTTGCTATGGGCTCTGTACTATGCAGGTATGCATGGTTACACAACCAGCCTATTCTTGAGGACTAGAAAGTGAAAGTACTGCACTTCCCTTTAGACAAGGATTTCTTGTTTGGCCCTCAAGTGGCCAATCTTTTTAGCACCCTTTAAGAGCTGGGTAAAACCCTGTACTGCAGGCAGCTTCTGTTATCCTTTGTAGCTAGGTACCAGAAACATTACTCAACCATAAGCACAGAAAGGCTCTCAGAAAGAGATTCACAGATAAATTACACAGGGAGGCCTCCCTTTGTGGTCAAACCTGTGTTAACTGTCTTTCACCTCCTTTTCCCCTTGCCCCCAGCCCAACCATACCCCCCTCAAAAAGACTGACCCAGTCTCCTTCCACTTGGGAAATGATCAGCACAGACAAAGGAGTGCTAGCTATAATAAAAAAAAATGGTTATGCCATGTCTTGGCTGTAGATTCATCTTTAAAATGGCATAGCCTCACCTCCACACAATTAGGTTCATCTGCTTCCACCCATTTCTGAGGAACTATGGACACAAGGCACAATAAAGCAGGTGCCAAAAGAGTTTGTGAGAAAGGACGTTTTTACTCCAGACCCTTAATGCAAAGGAAAGAAGGGGCAATAGAAACTCATACTGGATGTCTCCCTACTAAACATCTTCTTAAAACTGCATACTTTCAAAATGCTTTCCCTACACACACTTCTACCTTTCTTTTTGCGCCAGGCTTTTCTCGTATCCCTATATCTAAAGGATGTTTGCCTCCATTAACTAATTCAGATCCCTTGCAGGAGTTTCCGGAGGTTTCATATTGGTTTATCCCCCTATCAGATTGCTGCTTTGCCTTTTGGGCTTTTTAAAGCTCTGAGAGTTTTTACAATGTGTCTGACACCAATGATCCCCTTCTACTAAACCCAGGGAATTCAGATTTTCCCTGCTAAGACAATCTGTTAACCTAAGCTTCTTCCCCTTAATTTCTCCAACAACAACTTCAGTTCATCCTCCTTCTCCCTTAGTTTGGGTTCACCATTAACTACAAAAAATAATCCTTCCTGCAGCCATCTCAGGACCTATTTTTTTTCTGGGCTGTAGGCATGACACAAAAAGAATGCAGGCCTTCCTACTGCAAGAGAGAAGGTGCAGAGCCATACAACTTTGTGTCCCTCAGCCAGTGCTCAGCAAGAGAGATCCTAAGGGCTCTGGGGTTCATGGCAGCTACTGTCCCAGTGCTCCCCTTACCCAGACTGCATATAAGGAAAATTCAATGTACCTGAAAACAGTTTGGTCTCAGCACGCTTACCCTCTAGACACAGTGATCCTTTTTTACCATGTCTCAGATGGAAGTTGTTAAGGTGGAAGGAGCAGGTGAATAGGGCTTCCCTTCACTTCTCCAGCTCCAGTTCAGGACAGACAACCAATGAGTGCAGGGCAGATGGCAGCCAAGACTACTAAAAGAACACATCGACATGAAAGAAATGAGGGCACTCATCCAATCTCTTCAGGTCTTTTCGCATCTCTAGAAACCAGGAACCCTACAAGTGTTCACAGACAATACAAGTGTAACAGGGTATATAAACAAGCAAGGAGGGACCAGATCTTAAAACTTGTAACCAAACACTTCCTCACAAAACACCAAACAGATTGCGGTCCCAGTCAACAATAAAGGATATCTTCTAGAGTTCAATCAAATGCAGCCAGGAATACACCAAAAAATAGTTTATTGCACAAAACGATCCATAGTAGTAAAAAAACAATAGTCCTGTATACAACCAGAGCCTTAGATTAAGCGCTTTCGTCTCCAGTCGGAGACTTCATCAGAATCCAAGGATTAACAATACTAACACCCTTTTATACTAACTAGCTGGCATCTAATTAAATAATTAATTAATTGATTTAATTTTCTTAAGGTAAAACCTTACCAAAAATACTTTTAAGAGCATTTGAAAATCTGTATGAATAAGTAATTTGCAGATTAAAATAAACACAGTAAATAGGTATTAAACACACAATAAATACAAATATAAGAAATATATATAATAAGCGTAATGGTGAACAAATATATGATAATTCTAATAAATATATATATATATATATATGTGTATGTGTATACTAAAATATTTAAATATATCTATGTATGTAAAAAGCCACTGCAATGAAATTATAATATATAATATATAATATATAAATATATTTACCGCAATCTGTTTGGTGTTTTGTGAGGGACCAGATCTTATCAACTGTGCAGACTGAATCAAGAAGCTTGGGTCCTTGCCGCCAAGAAAAAACATGTCACCCTCAGCAACATACACCCCATCATAGGATAGTGTGGTGGGCAGACTGTTTAAGCATATCCTTAGAGGAACCTCATGAATGGACCCTGAACTGTCTGTTCCAGCAATGAAGGGGGACTCCAGAGATAGACCTGTTTGTTTCAAAGACCAACATACAGCTTCCACTGTTTTGCATCAGGGAACTTTGCCTCTCAGCTTGGAGGACAAATGTGTTCTTCTTTCAGTAGAAAAGGAAGTTCCTCTATGCCCTCCCTTTACTACCCCTTATTCCAAGAGTTCTTTTAAAGACCCAAAAAGAACAGCCGCAGCTACTGTTAGTGATTCCATTTTGACCAAAGCTGCATTGGTTTACTACTTTTTCTACCCAGGAGCAAGTGCTATAAACTGCCAAAACAAGCAGATCTCATCACTCAACAGAGTTACTACTGCACCCCAGTCTACCATCCCTAAAGCTAACTCAATGGATGATAGAGTTCTAATTTCCTACAAGCACCGTTTTTCTGAGGATGTCATTTAGGTTCTCCAAGAAACCAGTAGACCCAACACTCAAAAGTCTTACATAGGAAAATGGAAGAGATTCTCCAATTGGAGCCAAAGAAATGGAAAGAAGTCCAACCAACTAGAGGTGCTTTCCATTCTGAAATATCTCTATGAGCTATTACATACAGGTCCGTTCTATTCTTTCATCTAAGCTTGTCTGTCAGCCATCTCCCCTTGCTTCTTGCTTGCTTCTCACTTCCCACTTATGTCCAGATCTATGTTCAAGCTATTCCTGAAAAGAGTACTGTACCTGAAACCACCTAGAAAGCCCACTACACCTGCTTGGGACCTCAACTTTATGATAGAGAAGTTTACCTTGATTCCTTTTGAACCAGCATCATCATCAAACTTCAAATTCTGTACTTGTTAAACTATCTTTCTGGCCCTCACTTCATCTTGGAGACTTTTTAGAACTTCAGGCACTCATGGCCATTCTCTCTTGCTTATGATCACAAAGACAGGGTGACTCACAGAACTAAATCTTCATTTATGTTTAAGGGAGGGAACAAGCTGTGCCTCTTTCAGACCTTACACCTGTCTACCTTCTTTTCCAACCCACAGAATTGGGGGGAAGGATATTTCATTCCCTGGACATTCACAGGCAGCTAAGGTTCTTTTTGGACAAAACAAAATCCATTCAAAAATCTGATAAACTGTTTCTTTCTTTGTTGGACTCTAAACTGGGCCAACTGTTATCCAAACAAACCATTGTAAGCTGGATCTCTAAGGCCATCTCATTTTGTTACTCTACATGGTAAGTCCTTGCCTTTGATTTCACTCTACCAGAGCAGTAGCAGCCTCTGTAGGTGGATGCCAGGTTCATTCTGGAAGCTGCCACCTGGTCATCTGTAATACTTTCACCAAACTCTACAGTAGTAATAGTAGTAGTAGTATCAATTTTCAAGGTCCAGAGCTGCTTTAACTGGCCTCTTGGACAGCTCTGCTGCCTTCTAACCAGCCTCCTCTACTTTGCCTTTAGCTCTGAGAATCACCAGTACTTATCTCCTCCCCACAATTTTTTATGGCACTTAAATCTTTACTAACCTTCAGGTATAACAAAAATCAAAACTGGAACAATGCTATAACAAAATTATTAAATTTGCAACAAATTCTCCTTTCAAAAACCAACACTGTATAGCACTAAAAAGCCTAAATTGGTTAGAACTACCCCCTCAACTAACATATACACAGCTTCTTACCACCTATAAAGTTATTCAAAATCCATCTGCTTGTCCGGCACTAAATAACATTCTGCAGAACTGTGTTCCCATTTGCTCATTAGGACCCAGTGACCAAAAACTCTTGTCTTTCCACAAAACTATCAAATCTGCTGGGCATTGTCTGTAAGTATACCATGTTGCTAAGGCATGGAATTCCTTATCTCTGTCCATCAGGTCAATAGCCTCCCTCAAATCTTTCAAAACCATTCTGAAAGACTTCCTAGATAAAAGCTGGCTGTATTCTTACTCAACACCTGGATAAATGATATCCCTAAATGTGAACAAATGCATATTCATACCTTACATCTCCTTGCTCTCCCTTCTTTACTTCTATCAGTTTCTCCCACTAACTTTCTCTCTAAGTATGCCACAGGCTTGTTTTTCTCTGACTTCATATTTCAATTCCTGTTTGTATTGTACTAACTCACCTTTAATTTCTGTATAAACTAGCTAAAATTTCTCTAACTGTTAAATCATTGTCATAACTTGTATCTATTCTTAACCAGTGATTTTATATTGTGTCTAATTTGGTATAATTATTTAAACTGTAGTTGTTTTTTGTATAATTTTTAAAGACTGTAAAATGTATTGTTTTTAAAATGTTTTGCAGTACTTTGTAGATTTTCTCCTGGGCCTCTAATGAAAATGGGTTCCTACCACCAAGTCAGACTTTCCTGGTAATCAAATGTAAAGCAATCAATAAATGTGTTAGGAATACTGCAACACTGATTTCAGTCAAAACATAGTGCAGTTATGTAAAAACTTACCACAACACCTGATCACTGTTGTTGTTTATTCTCACACCCTCCTTTCCCTCTTTGCTTTTATCATCTCCTTTCTTCATCTTTCTCCCTCAGTCCCTTTCCCCTGAAACACACTTGAGAATGGAGGGGGCTTTCTTATAATTTGATACTATGCCCCTCCTAGTTGACTAGTCGTATGTCTCAGGGGTCTTCAGGCCACTTGCTTGGAGATAATCTCTGGAATTACACTTGTCTGCCTGTATACCCCTATACGTGTGGGCTGAGGTCACATGATGTATTTAAGATCCTGGGAAGGTGAAGCTTTCATACTCCACTGGATGATAGTGGTGATAACCCATATGTTAGGAATACTGAAACACTGATCAGTAGGGCATGTCCTGTTATGATAAGTTCAAACATGAGTGCACTTTTTTGAAAACTATCGTATTGTGCATGATGCATATTCCTTATCTACTTTTGTTCATTCCTTCCTTTTCTCATAAAGCTATGCCATTTGTTCAGACATTTCAACTTTCAGAATTTTGGAGGAATGTTCCTATTTTCAGGCCTGATTTACCTTTTTACAAGATGTAGCTATGTTTGGAAGTATGTCCCTATTTTCAGTCTTGATTTACCCCTTCACACATTTTTCTGAACCCTCATTATCATATGTCATTTTGAAAGTTGTCTAGTCCACAAAAGAACACACTATTTGGCCAATGAACTGGCACCTCACCTAAGTGTCATGTGTAATCATAACCTCACCTCAGGCTTCGTGCCCACTGAGTGGCACACAGCTACAGTTATCCCACTCCACAAGGGGGGATCCACCTTGGATCCTGGCAACTACCACCCCATCAGTCTGACGAGCCTGATCTGCAAGGCCATGGAACGTGTTATCATGGAACTTATAAACAAAAACATTGGCAACCTTCAAACACTGGACCCCACCCAGTTTGGGTTTGTAAAGGGCCGATCTTGTCTGCTGAGCCTGATTGACTTCTTCAAATCAGTCTCCAGAGCTGTGGATGAGGGTAAGGCAGTCCACACAGCCTATCTGGACCTTGCCAAGGCTTTCGACACCATCCCCCACTCTGAAATCATAGATAAACTTACTAAGCTGGGCATTAATCCCTACGTCACTCAATGGGTTGCCAACTGGCTTACTGACAAGAACCCACACTGTAAAAGTAGCCGACTCCAAATCCAGCTCCAGACAAGTGACAAGTGGATTACCTCAGGGTTCAGTCCTGGGACCGATCTTGGTTGGCATGTACTTCTCTGAAGTACAGGCCAACACTAAGGGACTCTGGCTAACAAAGTTAGCAGATGACTGCAAACTGGGAGCCATTACTGAATCCCCAAATGATGTGGATATTCTGCAAAAGGGCCTTACAGAAACAGATGCTTGGTGCCAGAGTCATGGGCTCAAGCTCAATGTCAAGAAATGTATAGTTATCCCCTTTGGGAAAAAAACATGTACCCATGAATTACCACATAGGTGGCAGTACACTAAACACCGAAAGTGTGATAAGAGACTTAGGGACACAGGTGGACAGTGATCTGACCGTCGATAGCCACATCGCCACAACAGTCAGGAAATCCTATGTGGCACACCTCATCACTAAAGGCTTTTCATCCAGAAAAAAAGGAGGTCATTGTCCCACTGTACTCATCCCTCATTAGACCCATTATATAATACAATGCCCCATTTGGTATGCATCTCTCAAGACATCTGCAACAACTGAAAAGGCCGCAGAAATACCTCACTAAAAGAATCACAGACCTAAAGCAGATGCCCTAAGCTGACCGTCTAAAAAACTCCAGTTATACTCTGTCACATATTGTCTACTCAGACGTGATCTCTGCTTAACATGCAAGGCCATGTCAAACCCAGAGCTGTTGGACATGCTACACTTAAAGAAATCCCAATCCCTCAGAGCCACGTGCTCCAGGCATCTAAACCTTGTCATCACAATGAACAAAACATGCTGGAGGGATAGGTTCCTGACCGAGGGACTCCCCAGACTTTGGAATAGACTGCCCATACATGTCAAGCAGAGTGCCTCTTTGGCCCTCTTCAAAAGGAACCTTGACAATTGGTTGGGAGATAGGAAATTCACCCCGGGGAATCACGTCAGTCTCCCTGCTAGACAGGTGTCCAGGGAAGTAAATAATGTGGGAAGTAGCCAGGGAATTGTTATGGCTTGGCTTGTATAGGCCCTAGGGCCGATAGCCTAGCACCAACCTATGTACTAATTGCACCAATAAAGAAAGAAGACACGCATCTTACATCTCCCCTTTTCTTAAGAAAAATAAATGACTTTGTATGGTAGAAGTTTGCAATGCAATTCATTAATGTCTGCATATTTTATACTCTGTTTTGATAATGTTCTTATATGTTCCATCATTTTATGTGCTCTTTCGTGTTCAAATTTTATACTAATTAGATGTCATGATCATAGCTGGATTATTCCTACCTTTCAAGGGCTTTTATTCCTATTTTCATTGTCTGCAGGTTGAGAGGTATGCATGTGTTTGATTGTGTAGTTTGATTTTTTTTGATTTTTTTTTTACCATTGTAATTTTTCTTTTTCCATTGCTTGACTATGACTAATAGTCAATCTGATAGCACTGCTATACAGATTTTGCTCTGTTTTATTGCTTGTTTTTATTATTCATACTGCAGCCCGTGATGTGCCTTACTATACGACCTGTGATATTCCTGAAAGCAGTACCATTTTGCTTACCTAATTGGCAAATAATAAAATAGACATGCTTTTGTCATTCTTTTTATTTTATTTATGGTTTGTTGATAGGTTAGTATCAATAGGATTGAGGCCTCTTTTCAGTAGAGAATTGAGATGGAAATTTGGCAAGGACACCAGGGAAGTTACCCTACTCCTTGATGCACGCTGTGGGATTCTTTACATTCACCTGGGCTGCCACCAACTCAGGAAGATGGGACTTCGGTTTAACATCTCATCCATTGTATAATTTGTGCTTAATGAAAAGTTGAATCTTCTGTTAACTGATAGCTCCATTTGTCTACTGTGCAACTCCAAGCAAGTCATTAAACCTGTGAGTGATACTGAGCCTCTTCAAAAAAGAATAACTTGTGCCAAGTGTACTTATTTAGTTATCAGAGTGGATTCTGATCAGACCTCTTATCACAACTAACTTGTTAGATGTTTGAGAAATAATGTCAAGAAATTCACCTCAAGAGCAAAACTCAAAAGGTGAATATTGAAATCCATTTGGAGAACAAGTAACAAGTTATGAATGGAGAAGCATAGTCATAATTATTTGTATTAGATAGACATTTAGCTGTTTCAGTAATCTACTAGTTATGGAAGAAAAAAAAATCCAGTAATAAATGCTATTAACACTTAGCTTTGCCGCATGTATTTATTTTTTGTGTATGTGTGTGTATATACATACATATATATATATATATATATATATATATATATATATATATATATGTGTGTGTGTGTGTGTGTGTGTGTGTGTGTGTATGTCAGCACGAACTACATCATGGATTCAAAGTCATCACTTTTTTTTGTTATTATGCTTTGTGGTTACTGCTGTGGAAGATCCAATCTTAACGGCTTTCTGACATGAATAAGAAAGTTTGTAGTATACCTTTCTGGTGTCAGAAATGTACATAATAAGCTTACGTTTTGCCGATTTTGGTGAGAGATCCACATGCAGCATATCCTATGAATATATTTAAAAAAAACATTATAAGCCTTTAGTGAACAGAAATTAGTGCTAGCAGATGGCTATTATGCCTGAATTGAAACATAATTGTAGACTGAATGACATCATAATAGCTGAAATGTATTAAAGTTAACATTGAAGTATTTTTACTTAGTTGATCCTTTTTGTTTCTTAACTAGAGTCTGTGCTTGTATACACCAACGGGAGCTAAGAAAGGGCATCCTCGACTGATCCCAGTAGGGCCTATTGGATATGGTTCTACAGTAGCAGCCTATGTGGCAAAAACCAGGAAAACTCTATTAGTAGAAGACATTCTTGGGGTAAGACATGTATTGAGTTAGCTACATATTTCTTTTGAAGTTTTCACATGCTGCTTCTTGTAAGAATGTTGACTGAATGTGGAGAAGCTTTAGGGTCTGCCATTCTGATGTGATTTTGTTTTATTTTGTATGCTGCTACATTTAAGTAGTGCTGTTTATACCCCTGAATATGAAGTACATTTTGCTTTTCCTTCGATATAATGTTACCACTCATTTCAAACTGCTGTGTTTTGAAATCAAAGTTCTACATTTTGGAGGATCTAGTCACCTGCCCTTTCAATAGTTTGAAAGGTCCCAAGTAGAGTCGTAGCCCTGATTAAAATCTGCTCTGTGTGAAGAGAAACTAAATTAAATAACACTTGCCTTCTTGTATAATACAGTAATCATATTAATGTTAGGCTAATATCTGTATTTTTTTAATAAAATTCCTCTCTAAATGCAGCCTTAAATTTATGTTCAAAGATGTGTTCAAATAGGGCTTAATCATGAAAGGTTTTGTGAGATGATTTCTCATTGCTTAAACCTCATTATGTAATTTAAATAAATTAAACTTCCAGTACAGCTTTCGCAAGCTTCCAAATGCGTTATCTTGATTCAGCAAAAGTCAAACTGACTTCAGTGTATTACATTGAAAATTAATATTATCTGATGCACACTGTAATTGTTTTCTTCTTTTGATTGCAAGCCCAGCATACCTCAAGGGCTATTCCTCATAGCCTCTTCAGATGGTCTTATCCTACATGAAAAGGACTTTGTTTCTCATAGTAATGCAAAGACAGCACCAATATAAATAGTTCCTGCTCTAGACTTTGGATCACAAAGCATTTTCTTGTACTCTACATTCATTATTAGATTACTGTTGCAGTAGGAGATACATCCTGCCAAGCATATCATGACTGGCCAGCATCTAATGCTTTAGGGTCCCTTCCACATGTTCTAACTGATGAAGGTCTCATTGAGATTCAGAACTTTCTTACCATCAGAGTGTACTCTCCCTGTAGATTTGTAGTAACTGATAGTCTGCTTGTGCTTCACCAAGGATGGGCGGAGAAGTAACCTTTTGGTGAAAATCCTCCACATATATTTTTTTGAGGAAAAAGTTTATTTTTCTCAAAGATAAAATGTCGTTTATGGGTAAAAGTGTGTTTTATCAGTGGTCACAAAAAATTTTACTCAAAAAAGTTGATTTTTTGTTGTTACTTGTGTGATAAAAAACTATTTCAAAGTCACTTATGTAAAAACTTTACTTTTTTCTGTAAAAAACTATACACAGGGTCTTAGACTTTAGTTTTGGGAGATATCACTGAATTTTGTACCTCTAAACTATATTTTTCCTGTCAAGAGGATCACCAACATGCTCAAACTCCCCTGACCACTTATCTGGTACACTTTCTTGGCTATCCATGAAGCAGTATTCAGACTCTTTGCTTCTACCTTTCCCCATCTGCAAGAAGTAAACACTTTCTCAGGAGTCTTCAGTAGTTAGGCCAACTTCCTCACTGCCTCTGATGTGCGACTGTGCTGAGACCAAAGCAGGTACCTATGACAGCTCACCATCTTATCTTGATCCTGCTAGTGTTGCTTCTCAGATCTGCTAAGGACCTTTGTCAGACAAGGAAGAAACACTTGTGTTGGTCTGAGTGGGGAAGTGAGCAATGTTCTACTGTACAGCTGACTCCGTAAGTGCCTGATTCCAGGGAATGAGCCCTATTCTTGAGTTGGTCTTTTTCTAGGAAGTGTCCTAGAAAAATAAAGCTAGGCTTTTTTCTTCTTCTGTTCCAGAGGGGATGGGCTGGGAAGACTGTCTGGGTTTTGCAAAGGGCTAATAATGAGCCCTCACTGAATACTAAAAGGATAAGATTGACTTCTCCTTCAAGTTCTGTTTTCAGAGGAAAAATCTGATTCTGAGGAAAGTATTTCTCCAGATTTCCCCCTAAAGAATTTTCTTTTTCTGAATTTATAGCCAAAATGAAAGAGTTGTTTCAGTGGTAACAGAATTAAATTCTAGCATCTAAACAAAAATATTCTGACTTATTGCAGCTAGACTTCCCTCATACTGCAGCTGCTCTTCCAATTATACTAGCTTTTGAATGTGTGTTTGTGACACATTTCTGATCATAGGAGGTTACTAGGCTAATGGCCCTGGGGACCTTACAAACCTAACCAAGAGTTTATCCCCAAAAAGAAACCTCAACTAGCACCTGTCTCCCCTGTCAGTAAGGGACACAGGTGGCACCCTTGGGGCAAATTTGTGGTTTCTCATCCACTCATTAAGGTTGCGCTTGAAGAGGGTCAGCAAGGTGTTCTGTTTGACATGTATGGGAAGTCTATTCCAGAGAAGAGGCAGCCTCTGGGAGACAAACTTGTCCCTCCAGCAGGTTTTGTTGATGTTGCATATTAGATTCAGGCCTTTTGAGTGTGTAATGCGTGAGGAGTTAGACTTATGGATATGGAGCATCTCTAGTAGGACAGGGTCTGAGATTACCTTGTAGGGGAGACACAGATCACCCCTGACCAAATCTGTATGATATCGAATAGAGTGATAGTGATTTGAGCCTATCCACATAGGACAGGTGTTGGAGGCCATGGATTCTCTGTGTGAGGTATTTCAGTGGTCTTTCCAGTTGGTGCAGCTGTTCAAAGAGGAACATAATAAACCGGGCATTATACTCAATTATTGGTCTAATGAGGGAGGAGTATAGAGAGGTAATAACCTCCTTTTTCTGGATGCAATCCCTTTACTTATGAGATGAACCAATTAAAAGGCTTTTCTGACTACTGCCGCTACATGATGGTCGAATGTGAGGTTATCAACCTGAGTGCCCTAGTGTCTCACCAAAGGTTGTGTGCTTAGGGGGTTGTCATTGATGTGGTAATCAATAGGGGCCATGTTTTTGCCGAATGGTATGATGATATATTTTTTTGTGTTTAGCTTCAGACTATGACTTTGACACCTGTCATTAGTTGCTGTGAGACCCCGCTTGCATTATGTTAACATCATTTGGGGAATCAATGACAGCACCTAACTTGCAATAGTCTGCAAACTTGGTCAGTCACAGGCCTTTTGTCTTTGCCTGGACCTTTGAGAAATAGATGCCAAACAGTAGGGGTCCCCGGATAGATCCCTGGGTAACTCCCCTTGTGACAGATCTGCTATCGGAGGTGGAGGTGCCTATTTTGACTTTGAGGGTCCTGCCAGTGAGCCAGTTGGCCACCCACCTGATGAGATAGGGATTTACATGAAGCTGTGTTAGCTTTTCGATGATGCCGTAATGGGGGATTCTGTCAAAGGCCTTGACCAAGTCAAGGTAAGCTGTATGCACTGACTTTCCCTCATCCAGGACCTTGGTGAAAATCTCAAAGAAGTCAATGAGGTTCAACAAGGAAAGATCTGCCCTTAATGAATCCAAACTAGGTGGGGTCAAGTGCTTGGAGATTGCCTATGTCCTTGTTTATGAGATCCATAATAATATGCTCCATGACTTTACAGATCAGACTTTTCAAGCTAATGGGGCGATAGTTTCCAGGGTCAGTAGTGGCACCACTTTTGTGCAAGGGGATAACAATGGCAGTTCTCCACTCTGCTGGAATGAAGCCGGTACTTAGGCTGTGGTTGAATAGAGTGTTGAATGGTGAAGCCAGTTCTTGCTGGAGATGATGCAGAATACAGCCTGGAATACTATCAGATCCCATGGAAGCTGTGATGTCCTTCTCTTCCCATGTTGCAGTAGTCATCACACATGGGTTTACTCTTCTTGCTACCCGAACATTCAGCCAGTATACAAAGGTTTTCAGTCACTGTATGGTGCATGGGCTGTCTGATGTGGCTAGTGGAATGTGGGCTATAAAAGTGACATTTGCATGCACTGCCCCCCTGAATTTCTCAGCCACCAGTTAAATGTCAGGTGTTGCTGCCAACCTGGCCGTCGGATGATAAGTGCCCCATTGGGGAACCTTTCAGTCATTTTATTTCATTTAATGCCTGTTCATGTCATCCAGAAAGGGCAAGTGTAAGTACTGCCATCAGATACCCCACAAGGACATTAGCAATCAGTGTCTGTTTTGTTTAGGTCGGTCACACGACTACAAGGCCTGCTCTATTTGTCATGTATTTGTGCACAAAAACTTGTGTAGCTGTCTGCATACACTCAAGTCTATATCTAGAAAATCAATGACTAAATCAAATAGCCGTAGGTATGGAGGGTTCTGGCGACATACCTGCCAAACCACCGGTAAAGAAAGCCAAGACTGTCAGGCCTACCACTACCGGTGCACATCTTGTGTCTGACCCTCAGCGTCTGGCCAGTGTCAGCTTGGTGGAGGATTCGGGCTCTGTCGCTTCGGATATAGCAATACCTCTACGGAAGCCGCACAGTCCCACGTGGAGGGCACGTCTGTAGAGGCTTTTCTGAAGTCGGTTTCTGATGCTGGTGGGGACCAGTGATTCCAGTAGGTCTGTCGGATCCCTCCAGTTCCTTACAGTCACCTAATTCCAGGCCTTCCTCCCTTCAGACATCTGCCAGGCTTCCAAAGAGGATGGAAAAAAGGAAGCACATCTCACCTTTTCCTGAAAGCATGCCTGACTGGCAGGCCTTCAACCAAAGTTTGTTCAATGCTTTCATGGCCTTACAGCCTACCACTACAGGGACTTCTATGATCCCCCCCCCTCCTGTTCTGAGCCAAAGGCCTCAAACATCACACTCATCCATGAGGGAAGAGGAGGAATCACTCTCCCATACCTCTCAGCTTTCTTCTCCCTTGGGGTATGGCTCCACAGAGGAAGAATCCATTGACCCTGACTACCCAGCTGAGGATTTGACTTTTGGGGAATCCATTACCAAGATGAAAGAACATTTTAAGTGGGAATCCTCTGAAATGACTGAGGTTCAAAAAAGGTATTATGACCTCATTCAGATGGAGTTCCCAATTCCTACTGCTGTCCCTCTAATTCTGCCTGCCTTCCTGGATGCCTTCTTTTCAGCATCCTTGAACTCTGATTCACAACCCACTGCTCCACACAGACCCAATAGATTTTATAAAGTCCCTAAAACTGCTAAGTATCTTGCTTAAGTGGCCTCCAGCAGAAACTTCCACCATTTCCATCTCCATGGATTAAGGCATCTGTACTATTACCCACCACCACCATTCTCCCTGCTGGCAAAGACAGGGTAAGAAAATATACACCTCTGCTACTCTGGCCTTCAGGGTTACTAACTACCAGACACACATGGCTAAATATGCCTTATCCCCCTTGGAGAAAGCCTCCAAGGATTTGTCTGATACCCCAGATTTTGCTTCCAAAGCTTCACTGTCTTCCCTTCTGGCTCTCACTTCCCAGGTTACCAGGCACTCTATAAAGTGCAATTGCAATGCTCCTGAAGCCTGAGCAAGGTCAGCACCATCAGCATCTGCTTTGAGAAGATATTCCTGACTACGCATCCAGCGCATTCCAGATTACTTTAGTGCACAGCTGACTGATGGCCCTCTGGACAACACACCTCTATTTGGTACAAAAGTGGCTGATTTATTTAAGTCAGTACAGCAAAAGAGGCAAGAGATGCAGGATTTAAAACACCTGCTAGTTTCTGCTATCCCAAAATTTCAAAGGAACTACCCAGCTAAAGCTCAGTTTATTAGAAAGCACTATTGCCCTGCTGCTCCCACAAGGTGTAGAAAAACAGCTAGGAAGCAACCCATCCTGCTAAAGCATCCCCCTCCTCTAGCCAGAGGCCGCCCTTTCAAGATAGGACAGGTAGTATTTGACTACCTGCCAACTTTGAAACCCCCATCCCCTTCTCTCCCTCTGTCAGTCCATCTCTCTCACTGTCTTCCTGTGTGGATATCCATCACCTCAGACAAATGCATCCTTTCAGTCATTCAAAACAGGTACTTTATGACCTGGCTTATGCTCCCAGAGTGAAGGGGTATCCCACAACTTCCAAACCAACAGCTACACCTATTGCAGCCAGTACTAGAAACCCTGCTGGATTAAGGCATCATTGAAACAGTGCCACTGGCTGCAAAAGGGAGATATTTCTGCTCCAGGATTTTCCTAGTCCCAAGAAAAGATGGTCCTTGGAGACCAATCTTGGATCTCTCTCTTCTCAACCTCTTCCTTCAGGTTCCTACCTTCAGGATGTTGGCCTTACCAACTCTTTTTCCACTCCTGCTTCCCTAAGGGTTCATGGCCACCTTAGATATAAAGGAGGCCTACCTTCACTAAGGCCCAGTTTCAGGAAATACCTGATGCTCTCCGTGGGCCATTCTCACTTTCAATTCTCTGCCTTTCCACTGCACCCAGGATAATCACCAAATGTCTGGCTCCAGTTATTGCGTTTTGCAGGACAAAAGGAATCCAGATATTCCCTTATGTGGACAACCTAACTGCAAGGAGACCCTCCAGCAACACATACTTTTTGCCATTTCTCTCCTACAGTCCCTGGGATTTCACATCAACTTCCCAAAAGCCCAACTGGAACCTTCTCAAGACATTGTCTTCTTGGGGTGCAGGATTCCCACAGACATCATGAAAGCCTACCTCACCCACCAAAAGGTGTAAATCTTGACAGAACACCTACTTCAGGTCCTTCAGACAACAGAATTGACAGCAAGGCAGTACCTCAGGCTCCTGGGCTATATGGCAGCCACTATCCCATGTTACCATGACCAAGACTCCATATGAGAAAGTTTCAGTGGTACCTAAGGTCAATCTGGACCCAGCACTCGGACCCCTTGGAGTATTGGGTTATCCTCATGCCCTGCCTCAAACTAGAAATCCAGTAGTGGTTGAAGCAAATGAACCTCAATCCAGGTCTTACTCTCCAACCACCCCAACCCAAACAGATCATGCACACAGATGCCTCAGACTTGGGATGGGGAGCAACTCTGAAAGTCCAGGAGCTGTGGTCAGAGCCACACAAAAAAGAACACATCAGTGTCTGAGAAATGAGGGCAATTCTCCTGTCCATTCAAGCCTTCCAACCATATCTACAACAGAGACCACTAAAGAACTAAAGATTTTTACAGACAATACCATGGTGCTGTGGTATCTCAACAAACAGGGGGGACCAAATCTTACTTGCTTTGCAGGCTAGCTCTCCTAGTGTGGGAACTGGCCACCTCCCAGGGAGTTACCCTACAGGTGGTCTACATTCCTTCACTACAAAACTCCAAGGCAGACACTCTCAGCAGGTCTATCACAAACAACCACTAAAGAATGCTGTACAGGGATGTCTTCCTGGACATGCTCAACTGATGGGGTACACCTCAAATAGACCTGTTTGCCTCCTCCATCAACAGGCAATTTCCTTCCTTCTGCACCAAGTTGCCATACCCTCAGGCAATGGCAACAGATGCCTTCTCAGTCTCTTGGAAGGGGATGTTTCTCTATGCATTTCCCCCCTTCCCACTCATACAGAAGGTCCTGCTGAAGATCCAGCAGGACAGACCAAAAATCCTGTTGGTGACTCCCTACTGGCCAAGACAGCATTGGTTCCCCCTCCTACTACAACTGTCCAAGGGCAACCACCACAAGTTACCCATCAGAGTGGACCTTTTCACACAGCACAACAGATCCCAAATACACACACGGTGGCAGTTGCTGCACCTTACCCTATGGTTAATAGGATTCTGATCCCTTTCAGATGCCTTTAGAATGAGGATGTGCTCACTGTCCTGCAGGAGGCCAGGAAACTGAATATGATTAAATCTTACCTTTGAAAGTGGAAGAGGTTTTCTATGTGGTCTCTCAAAAGACAGTTGGACCTAGTTGCAAGTGAGACCCCTCAAGTTCTGTCTTACCTGTGGATGGTGCAGTGGTGCAGCAGTAGCATTGTTATCTCACAGCAAGAGGTTCTCTGGTTTGATTCCTGGCTGGGGTACCTTCTGTGTGGAGTCTGCATGTCCTCCCTGCATTTGTGTGGGTTTCTTCAAGGTGCTCCAGTTTCCTCCACGTCACAAAGACATGCATCTGGAATGTTTCTCCCTAGGCCTCTGCTGAAAATTGGCTTTGTTCCAAGTCAGACTTTCCTGGTAAACAAATGTTAAATAAAAATAAAATAAATAAAAACTACTGCAGATAGAGTTGGCCTACTCTTCCATTAAAGCTCACTTGTCTGCCATTTCAGCATGCCTTCCTCTGGATCCCCCCCAGCATCCAGACTACAGCTAAGTTATTCCTTAAAGTGGTCCTTCACCTGTGACCCCCCCTCCCCAGGAAGCCATCTCCACCCCCATGGGACCTCAACTATGTTTTGGAAAAGCTTACACTTCCCTAAAACACTGTACATGGAAAACCGTACTGCTTGTGACCTTGAACTCAGCCAGAAGAGTGTCAGAGCTACAAGCCCTCATGGCTATTCCACCTTTCCTGGAATTCCACCCTGATAGGGTTACTCTTAGAACTAACCCTTCCTTCATGCCCAAGGTGGTGAATGACCTTTCCCTAAATCAAGCCATCCACCTTCCAACCTTCTTCCCTAACCCACAGGGGGACAGTGAGAGAGTACTCCATTCCCTGGATGTGCACAGACAACTCAGATTTTATCTGCACAAAACCAAGTCCATCAGCCAGGTTGATCAACTCTTTGCCTTCTTCCATCCCAGGGCCCTAGGGTAGGCAGTAACCAAACAAACTATTTCAATCTGTATTTCCAAAGCTATCATCTTCTGCTACAAATTCCATGGGAAATCCCTGCAGGGTCCTGTTAAAGCACACTCCACCAGGGCTATGGCCTCCTCAGGAGCCTTCTTCTGGGGTTTGGATACCTCTACAATTCTTGAAGCAGCCACTTGGTCATCAGTGCACACCTTCACCAAACACTACAAGTTAGACCATGTTTCCAAAGCCAGGGCGGGTTTTGCCAGGGCTATCCTTCATGGATTCCTGGAGATCACCTCTAGACCACCACCCCCTTCCTCATAGTGAGCTTTGGCACTTACCCATATGTGATGAATACTGCAACATGGGAATAGAAGGACATAGAAAAGTTGTCTAAAATCTTACCATAACCATAGATGTCCTTCTCTTCCATGTTGCAGTATTCCTTCCCACCCTTCTTTCTCTCCTGTTATGCTGCATTTCCCTTTCGGGATGGCATAGTATTGGCATTTTCCCATGCTAGGACTGGTTCCAACTGGGGCTTATAGTGCTGAGGGTTGGTGCATGCAGATGTCACTTTTATGGCCCATGTTCCACTAGCCATATCAGACGTCCCACACACCATACAGTGACTGAAAACATTTGTATACTGGCCGGACATTTGGGTAGCAAGAGGAGTAAACCCATATGTGGCAAATGCTGCAACATGGAAGAGAATGGCATCTATGGTTATGGTAAGATTTTGCACAACTTTTCTTTCTTTGCCTTGTATAGGGCATTTAGCACTTAATCTGTGCAGATGTGAGGTGTGTGACAAGTATCAGGGATGCCAAAATGGCCTTGGGGGAGGGACAGAGGGGTGAAATTTGAGCTGAACCTATCTGCTAACAGGTTGGCTAAGTCAACAGGATTGGTGTAAGTGATACTGTTAAGTGCTAATTTGGAACAAACCTGGGCTTTGCTATGGAAGTTCCTGACATAACTAAAGAAGGCTTTGTGGTTTCCCTTTGTTTCGGAGGGTAGTTTTGATTCATAATTGGCTTTGGAGAATTTTACTAGTTATCTAATTTGCTTGTTGAGGCCAAGGAGGGAGTTTTTCCAATTTAGAATATGTTCTTTTTTACCCTTGGACAACAGTTTCTTCCTTTTTTTGTAAAGCCTGTCGATAGAGGATGTCCAACAAACAGGTCTGTGTTTCCTTGAGGAGCAGGTTTTAGTTCTATTAGGTATGGCTGAGTCCATGCAGTTGTACAGATGCTTGTATACTGCATTGGCATACTGTTCAACATAGTTGTCTGCATCCCCTGAGGGGAACAGTGGTGTGAAGCTACAGATACCCTCCCTTAGGAGGTTGTAGTCAGCTTTTGAGAAGTTTTTTAGGTTAATCATGGTTGGGGGGGGGGGTTGGGTGGGATAGAAACTTCAAATGAGACAGTCCAATGTTCTTATCTCACCAGGGAAGAACATACTATGGGAGTGGTGCAGCGATCACCCATGTTGGTGAGAACCAAGTCCAGAATATTATCTCCCCTTGTGGGGGATGAGACAAGGTGGTCTTCTGATTTAGAATTGATGAAATCAAGGAATCATTAATTGAGTTCATTAGTGCAGGAATAGTTTACCCAGTCTATGGTGGGGTAGTTGAAGTCACCAAGAATCAGTGGGTTAGGTTGATCCAGGTAAGGGGAATGGGTGTCTTGAGTCATGGAGGGGGACCATAGCTGGCTATAACTTGGATGGGTGTCTTGCCAGCTGTCAGTTGCACCTGGAGTAGTTCCAGTGCATCATGCTGGCAAACAAGTCTGGAGGTGTGCCTGTCCTTAATGAAGATAAGTGACTCACACCTCTCAACTTCTTACAGTAAGAAATCTGGACAAAGCCATTAATAAAAGTGGGACAAAGGCCCAAAAATAGGGATAATTTTTAAATATTGCTCTTACAAACTTAGAAAGTTGATAGAATAACAGGTTCTGCTTCAGCATGAATTTTCTGAAGGGTATGAAGTCTGAAATGTCTGTCATTATTTCTAACTTCAGTCTTTAATGATTTGCTACTAATTTGTCAGAAAAACACAATTTTATGAAAAACGGACCAAAAATATGAGGCAAAAATCTGGACATTCTGCGAAAATCTGTACAGTTGAGAGGCATGTAGAGTCTCCACGACCCCTAGTCCTTCCAACCTCATTTTGGGGTCGGAATGTGTGGAATGAGGTATAGCCTTGTAAGGCACGGGTGCTCTCTGCAACCCCGAACCACGTTTCCATGACCACACAGACATCAGAATCTTCCAGTGCAAGGAGAGCTTCCAGTGAGTGCATTTTCAGGTTAAGGCTCCTAATGTTAAGCAGCATGGCCTTCAATTTGCTTTTTGACAGAACTTTTATACTATAAGATTTGTCTTTGGGACATTGCCTAAAAAAGGCACAATGGGGGAGGCAAGAGCCTTAGCCAGGATCTGGAAACCAAGTGGTAACAGGTGGAGGCCATCTCTGGCAAAGCATCGAGGCCTACCGACCATGTCATCCCAGACAGATTGATACTGGATCCCCATGGAATGACACCAGAAACTAAGCCAATTGTTAAAGTCAATTATTTTTTGTTGGTATTGTGGTATCATTCTTGGTAAAGGTAGGATGATGCTTAGGGCTAGGGTCATAACCGCCTGGGACACATACTCCGAGAGCTCAATTATGTCTCTTCATATAGTTCAGGGAGGTGAGTCTCAAATCATTCACACCAACATGGACAATGACAGAGTTGTACCTGTTGTGGAGAGACTTAAGTGTGTACGTGATGTGACAGATTCTGGCACGAGACAGACAACTGACCATGACCTTCTCCTTGTCGAGCCTGGTTAGGGGGACATCGGTCTGTCTCACAATTGAGTCACCAGCGAGTAGTATGTTTGGTTTATTGTTATGCCTTGTGGGCTGTGATGGTTTATTGTTTTGCCTTATTGGCTGTATTTGTGAGAAACTGGTGTGTTGTCTGCTGTGTGTGATGTGTTTTGTGTTATGTGTGGAGTGTTTGTAAGTGTGTTTTGGAGGGCTCTGATGTTTAGGTAAGTTTTTATTGAGGACCTGTCCATAGGCATGTGTGTGTGTTGTGCTTGGCTATGTGATGTGCATGGTGTGGAGTTTGTGCTGGCAATCTTCTCTTTGTCAGGAAGACTGGCTGCGGCATGAGAGAGCATGGACTCATGTTACTGATGTGCATGCATTTCTCCGAAAGAAGAATTATATGCTAGGAGAAGAGGGCTGTCAGTAAACATGAGGCAGTTGCTACACTGTCTCAGTATGCCCATGTCGACCAGGCTGGCAGGAGAAACTGATGGGAATTGTCCAGACGTAGTGTACTGAATGCTTGGACGTACTTATGGATAGAGGGTTTTGATAAGGGTTTGTCCACAAGAGTGCAGAAAACAAGAACTTAAAACCAAAACTAAGATGCTAGAATTACAAATTTAATCAGGCTACTATCAAGCAGTAATAAATGCAGCAGAATAAAAGCAACACTTAAGATCATGCAGCAAAAATAAGGGAATAAAGTAGGAAGAACACAATTGCAATAAAAGCAGCTGAATAAAGTGTAATTTTTTTTTAAGTGGAGAGGGGGGAAACAGAAGATAGTACACGACTAAGGAGCTAAGGGTGTAGGCCTTCCTAAATGCTCTCTCTGTACTCAGTACACCGAGCTGATGAGATAGGACAGGAAGGAGAGTCCACGGTCAAAGAAGCAAGGGGGTAGTCCTACCCAAATGATCTCACTGCACTCAGATGAGTGATCAAATGAGATGGGACTGGGAGGATTGTCCAAAATCAGATTAACAGCAGGGATGGGAAATTCCAAAGCCACCACTGTTTGTCTGACAGTCGAACTCTTGCACCTAAAAAGTCTTGTCGATTATATAATAAAGTTCCCCAGACTCATAAATACCCTTTCCCTAATACCAAGTCAGATCTTCTGGTTATTTCCTTGGCACAATCATATGTGACCAAACATATAGTGAATGCTAACCCTGTACCTCTCTGGCAAGGTTTGTAAAGCTTTTGAAAGGTTTGGTAAAAGAGCATATTCATCTTCTACTTTAACATTCAGAATTTTAAATTGCTAGCCTATATGTCTAAACCCATACCTGTTTATGTGGAAATATGAAAATGTTAACAGCTAGCCCTCCCTCTTTATAGCTTAATGCTTCTCTGAATTATTCAATTGCTTCTGTTTCTCAGGTAAACAAGCAGTCTTTTAAATGTGTGTATGACTCCGCTTATAATGTACCCAGAGCGCTTTCTACTACTGATCAGTTATGACAAGGTTTGCTTGGTTACATGCTCAAAATTTACCAGAAGATGTTAAAGCAGGTATACTGAATGGTGGCCTAGATAGAGATGTTTTGTTTGATCCATCCTCAGCTGAGATACTTAAAGATTTGATGAAAGAGGGACATTAATTCAGGTTATCACTCCAGTTTTCAACTTTCCTTGCCAAAGCTTTAGCAAAAACATCTGATGTTGTCCTTTTCATTCTTCCACACTTATGGGTCCAGATCCATTCCATGGATCTGACTCAGCTGTATTTACCAAACGTTGGATTCAATTCTTGAGCTCCTCCTTCTACTCATAATGCTCTGTTCCATCCTTATTGGCTCAGATGTCATTTGTTGCCATCACAAACAGACATAGGCTCCACTCTCGAATGATTTCAGCAGATGTCCTTCAAGGATGCATCTGCAGTCATAACATATGGGTTGTCCTGCCTCAGGCAGCCCTTCGGTCGGCCGGATTCCAAAGTCTGGGTCTGGCCTCGGTTGATGTCGCACTTCACCCGACGTCAGAGCTTCTGGGGTATAAAGGCATCAGCCGACGCCATTTTCCTCAGTCTTTCTTGCCGCGCGGTGCCCGAAGCAGAAGCTGTTCGCAAGTGCCAGTCGGTCAGATCCAGAGATTTCAGCTACCGAAGACTTCTAAAAAAGCTAAGTACCCCGTTGGGGACTCTTTCTTGCCTCAGCCGATGTCAGACAAAGTAAATAATTGTTTAACTTGTGGGAAACAAATACCTCATAAGGATTTCCACTCTTACTGCCTTCCTTGCTTAGGCCCAGACCACGACGTATCAGCTTGTTTAGCCTGTGCTTCCTTCAACCGACGGACACTTAGACATCGGTCGGAGTTTGCAGAAGAGTTTTTTTGATCCGCTTTTGCATATAAAATGCCGTCGGAGACTCCGACTACACATTTAGCCAAAAAACGCAAGGAAAAGGACCGACACTCGCGGCCCGCGGTTTCGGCTGAAACCACGGTTAGGCCTACCGTGAGTTTCTCGGTTTCGGCTGAAACCGAGTCCTCGGTTCTTCCTTCTGCTGAAAACATGCCTCCGACAACCGAGGCCAGAGAGGCCCCGGCTGAGTCGGCTACAGAAATTCCTACCGAAGAAGCAGGCGCACAAGAATTGTCCGACACCATTCCGTTGGACATTTCTACTCCTGCACGTGGGGCAGCTAGGCCCCCTGCTTCTATGTCTATTAAGGCCTTCTCCAGGGCTAAAGCAGCTAAAATTTCCAAGGCCTTACCAACAAAATCTTCCTCTCAGAGACTTTCCTCAAGTTCTCAGATTCTCAGTCTTGCTGACGACCTTGTATCTCTGATTAGGGGATCCCAACCTCACCCAGACAGGGCCTCACATCCTCCTCCTGACAAAAGGCCTAGGACTGAACCCCCTGAACCTCTCTCCTCTGATTATTCCTCGGATGGATCAGATTTATCAGACCATCAGGAAGGACCATACTCACCTTATGAGGATTCGGATGCAGAAGACTCAATTCCTTCTGCCCCCCCCCCCCCCAGAAGAATTTTCCTTTGGGGAGACTTTACACTCAATGAGGGAACACTTTCAATGGCAGGGTCAGGATTTTACTGATTCTAGGAAAAGGCTAAGGACTTTTTTACACTTGCCACAGCATAGGCCTTTAGCCATACCACCTGTACTATCAGTTGTTGATGATGCATACAATGATGTCAGTTCTGCCCCTGATTCTCTTCCCCGGCCCCTGCCAAACCTGACAGATATTACAGGGTCCCGGATTCTCACTTCCACTTGTATAAGGCCCATGCTGCAGACCCAGAAACTATTTCTCAGGGCCCAAAGGGTGTTGCAGCTGCCACTGCCAAAACCCCCTACCCTCTGAAAGAGAGTCAAGAGCATTAGAGAGATGGGGAAAAAAGGTTTATACATCTGCTACTCTTTCTGCCAGGGCTTTAAACTGTCAATTCCATATGATACAGTACCAGGAATTTTTGTTAGATCAGCTGAATAAAAAGCTTTCCTCTCCTGAACCTTTAGACCGTAAGTCCCTTCAGGATTTGGTACACAACTCTCAGCAGGTCTGTAATCATTTCTTAAAATGTGGCTATGATGCACTGAAGGCTTCATTTAGATCAGCTATGACTGGAGCAGTGATTCGAAGGCATGCCTGGCTAAAAGAGCAATCCTTGCCAGACCATGTCAAGTCTAAACTCCTAGATGCCCCTATGGAGAAACAAAGTTTATTTGGCTCCCCTGCACAGGAGATTCTAAAGAAAGTGGAAGAAAAAGCTAAATCTGTGCAAACAGTCAAGGATTTTCTGCAGGTCCAACCTCTGAGGTTCAGCAGAAACTGGCCTTCAAAGAATTGGTCTTTTCCAGACACCTCCAGAGCACAGAGAGGCAGAAATAGACGCCCAAGAGGCAGAGGTCAATCAAGGGGTGCCTACAGGGGTCGTCAGTGGCAACCTGACAACCAGAGGAGTACCGCCACAGCTGCGACTACAACCACTTCCACAGGACAGACACAATGACTTGGCTCTGATTCCGCCTACCAGGGAGCAATTGGAAGCACCCTTGGGCGGAAAGTTAGCTTTATTTTTGAAAAACTGGCATTGCATTACAGGAGACAAATGGACATTGCAAACAATAGACAAAGGCTACAGGTTTCACTTCCACACTTTACCAAAAAAGAGAGGAATGCCAAACCTTCCACCAAGCCAGAAGCCAGAGGCTCTAAAACAAATCATCAACTTACTAAGGATGAGAGCAATAGAAAGGGTACCATCTATGGAACAAGGCCAAGGATTGTACTCCAGACTATTCCTTGTACCAAGAAAAGAAACTTGTCCGCACTAAACACATATCTCATTGTACCAAAATTCAAGATGCTGACCCTACAGCAACTTCTTCCCATGTTGGGCAAGGAGTCTTGGCTGGTGACTCTAGATCTCAAGGAGGCATACCTGCACGTCCCTATACGACCAGATTGCAGAAGACACCTCAGATTTCTTGCAGGATCAGAGCATTATCAATTCTCAGCATTGCCCTTTGGCTTATCTACTGCACCCAGAGTATTCATGAAATGCCTGGCATCAGTAATTGCACATTGCAGGCTTCAGGGAATTCAGATCTACCCATACCTGGACGACTGCCTAATACAAGCGGACAACAAGACAAAAATAATAAAGGATTTGGCCTATGTCATACAACTGCTGCAAGCCTTGGGATACACAGTCAACATACAGAAGTCAAGACTAGTGCCATCCCAAAGGATAACATTTCTGGGTGCAGAACTGGACACAATAACTCAGATGGCTTTTCTCACAGAAGAAAAACAAAAGCAACTCCCAGTCTATTTCATGGCTTTGACAAGACAAACTTAGCTTACTGCAAGGAAAGTCCTGCAGGCCCTGGGTTACATGGCATCTTGCATAATCTTGATCCCGCATGCCAGGCTGCATATGAGAAAATTACAATGGTACCTAAGGAATGTATGGTCTCAACACAGACACAGTCTAGAAACCAGGATACCAATCATTCCATGCCTGAAAAAAGAATTCCTGTGGTGGGCTCAGGCCTGCCAGACTAACAGAGGGTTGCCTTTCCACAAACCACAACCAAGGCAGACCATCACCACGGACGCCTCAGACCTAGGCTGGGGGGCACACATGGAAGACAAGTGTATCCAAGGCCTATGGTCTCAAGACCAGCTGAATCTACACATAAATCTAAAGGAGATGCTGGCAGTGAAGCATGCAATCGAGGCATTCAAATCATTCCTCCAGCAAGGACTTCTGCTGATAAGGACAGACAGTACCACAGTCATGTGGCACATCAACAAACAGGGAGGCACGCATTCCTACCCTCTATGCCGGATGGCAATGGACCTGTGGAACCTAGGCCTGAATCTCAACATTCAACTGCAGGCCAAATTCGTACCAGGAAAAGAGAATTCACTAGCAGACAGCTTAAGCAGAACTACCACGGATGCTCACGAATGGATGCTGCATCCAGACATCTTCAAAAACATAACAAAGAAATGGGGAATGCCAGAGATAGACCTGTTCACCTCCCCACTCAACCACCAACTGAAGAAATTCTGCTCAAGAGAATACCACCCACAAGCCTGGAGGGTGGACTCCCTCTCTTTCAGCTGGAAGGCCCTGACAGTTTATGCCTTTCCACCTCTCCCATTGATGTACAAAGTTCTACTGAAGATCAGGGAGGAACAGCCAAAGGTGATTCTGATAGCTCCAGACTGACCAAGGCAGCATTGGTATCTGCTACTGAGAAGCATGTCTCGGACGAACTCATGGCCTCTACCTCTATGGCCTTTACTTCTAACGCAGAACAACTACAAGACCCTGCATCCAAACTTGAAAACGCTGCAGCTAACTGCCTGGAAAATTGCATAAAACAAAACCAAACTGTTTTATCTCAGAGGGTCAAGGACATTATCCTGGAGGCTCGCAGACCCTCCACAAGAAAAACATACTCAGCTAAATGGAAGAGATTCCTCATTTGGAGTGCATCAAAGGGTACAAATGTCACACTGGCAAACCTAGCACACATCCTAGAATACTTAGCAGAACTGTTCCACAATGGCCTGTCCTATTCTTCCATTAAGATTTATGCTTCAGCAATTTCAGCAGAGTACAACATGGATCCTCCTATCTTCTCTCACCCTCTCCTCAGACAATTTTTAAGAGGGATCAAAATGTAAAACCTCCAAGGAAACCACCTCTGCCTGCATGGGATCTCAATTTTGTGCTGGAAAAATTAACACTTCCGCCTTTTGAACCAGCAGCATCAGCAGACTTACAGTTCTTATCTTGGAAAACTGCTTTCCTTCTAGCAATCACTTCAGCAAGAAGGGTATCCGAGTTACAGGCATTAATGGCAGTGCAGCCTTTCCTTATCTTTCACCAGGATAGAGTGTCTCTGAGAACCAATCCTACTTTCATGCCAAAGGTGGTATCCAGGGTATCCTTGAACCAAGCTATTCATTTGCCTACATTCTTCCCTAACCCACAGAACAGGGGGGAAAATCTATTGCACACCTTGGATGTACACAGACAACTATGCTACTATCTGGACAGAACTAAAACCAGCAGAAAAACTGACCAGCTTCTGGTAGCATATGCAACAGGAGTGCAAGGAAAAGCAATTTCCAAACAGACAGTTTCAAAATGGATAGGAAATTGCATTCGATTCTGCTACTCTTTTCATGGAAAGACAACTCCTGAAAATATCAGGCCTCACTCCACAAGAGCCACAGCCACCACTGCAGCTTTCCTACGAGGAGTGGCTACCAAAGACATTTTAGAAGCTGCTACTTGGAGCTCCGTGCATACATTTGCCAAGCATTACAATCTTCCTTTATACTCCAGATCCCGAGCAGGTTTTGCAACTGCAGTTTTACAGGGGATCTTAACTACACCATCATTATCTTAGTGCCTCCTCCCCCAGTTTGGCTATGGTATTCTACACATATGTTATGACTGCAGATGCATCCTTGAAGGACATAGTACAGTTTTTTACCTACCATAAATGTAGATGTCCGATAGGTATGCATCTGCAGTCAGGATTACCCACCCTCCTTCCCCTCTGTGGTATTCCTAGGGTGCTTACCCCTCTTTTAGCTAGCTGGGGGAATCTATTATGGTGTATTTGTTTGTATGTATATATGTATATATATATATATTGTTTACTACTGTTTGGAATTTTCTACATTTATCCAAATTTAGCCTTCCTAGAGGGCACCTGGCATCTGGGGCAAGAAACACTGAGGAAAATGGCGTCGGCTGATGCCTTTATACCCCAGAAGCTCTGACGTCGGGTGAAGTGCGACATCAGCCGAGGCCAGACCCAGACTTTGGAATCCGGCCGACCGAAGGGCTGCCTGAGGCAGGACAACCCATATGTTATGACTGCAGATGCATACCTATCGGACATCTACATTTATGGTAGGTACAAAACTGTACTTTTTTCTGTGAATAATACTCTTGTTTGTATACTTCTTCCTCCATCTAGTTGGTGCTGCTCATTAGGGTCTTTTTTCTGTACTGTTTTTTTTTTTTTTTTTGTACAGTATACCTTTTTTTCCATTACTATTGTTGGTATTCCATTTCTTTCATTATCCCTTTACCTTAGGGTTTTTTTTTCTGTTTCTACCATAGTTCATAGTATTTTCCTGCCTTTTTCCTCTTTTACATACATTATATATGTGAGCTTTATATATATATATATATATATCTATATGGGGGAAAAATGTACTTTTATTTTTTTTCTTCCGCTTACTGTGTTTGTCCATTTCTTTCATTATGTCGGACAAACGTACAGGGTTTAAAAAATGAAGTCCTTGTGGGCATAAGATCCCAAACTCTGATGCCCACAAGGAGTGTATTTATTGCTTGGGAACCAGGCACTTGGACACGGTGTGTAGGATCTGCATGTCACCTTTAATCCTAGAGCCCTGGCAGACAGAAGAAACAAACTTATTTTAAGGAGTATTCTTCCTTCTTCTTCTACTCCAGGGGCTCAAACCCCACTCCAAAACAAGCAAGTCTGCTTCTCTGGAGCACTGTAAACATTCTCCCTCGAGGTCCCCTAGGTCCTCGTTGGAGCCACCAACCAAGACCAGGAGACTTTCGGATTCTACTGCCCAGGATCCAAAGATGCCTCAACAATCAGATCCAAAGTGTTCAGATCCTAAGGCTTCAGCTCTGACTGTGATTACAATTAGTTCACCAGCTCCCATTCGGATCCTAAGTCATTGGATCTGAAGCTGGATAGTTCCTTCAGGAGTACTACACCTAAATATGTTTTAAAACCAATTTTGCCAACTTTGCCTGCTCAGCTTCTCCAAACTCCTAAGAAGCATTCCAGACCCACGTCCACCACTTCCTCTAGAAGCTTGTTGGAAACAGATGTGGATAGGATGATGCAAAAGTTTCTCAAAGCTCAGATCCAGATGGGTGTCTTACAAGCTCTGCCCCCTATTGAATCCATGAATATGCCTGTCACATCTAAGACTATTACCTCTCCTTCTATGATCTGTCTAGTGGTTTCAGAGGCCTAGGCTCTGAGATCCCCAAAAGGATTGGCATCAGATTTGAGGAAAGTTTCCTCCTCCACTCAGGCTGTTTCTTAGACTGGTTGTTCTCCGATACCCTCAGATCAGAACAGGTCTCAGTCAGCAACAGATCTGAGGGGTAGGTTCGGCTCCAGTCTTGTTGGACCCATTCCTTCCCCTCAGTGCTTCTGCTCTAGACAGTTCAGATAAGATTCTCCCCTCGAGACTCAGGTCCAGGGGTGGCCTAGATTTACCTTCTTCATAAGCTTCAGCTCCAAGGGAGTGGATTGGGGCTTCTGCCTGTCCTTCGGCCTTTGAGGTGGTGGAAGGGGCTTTTTACAGAAAGAACCGTCTTTTCATGTTTCGGATCCTACCCTTTTTCGCTCATTGGTCCGAGTTCTGAGTTGGTCAGACCTATTCCACAGGGACAGCTAGTTCCAGTTAATCTCCAGCCAGTTTCAGTAGAGGAACTTCCCCTCTCTTCCGACACTTCAACAGAATATACCATGGAAGAGGTGCCCTGGAAGACAACATGTAAGAGGGGACACACAGACTCTCCCTTTGGTGATATTCTACAGATCCTGAAGCAGGAAAGGTGTTTGGTCTTCCCAAAACCCCTCTCTTAAAGAATTAGTGCTGTTGGAGGCTTTTGGTTCTGGCCCATCTACATCTTGGGTAACCCCCATGGTGGATGAACTTATTGATCTAGTTTCCAACTAGTCATGGAAGGAGCTGAATATGGTCAAGTGCATCCCCAAGTGCCCTGACAAGTTTTTAGCACCACCTGCAGACACAACCCACTGGAGCAAAGGAGTCCCAGTTGATGCTATGGTGGTGATGGGAGCCACTAAGAAACAGCTAGCAGAACAGTTCTGTTCTGTCCATCTTGCCTAACAGGGAGCTTAGAGCATTGGACAGATTTGGAAAGGGAGTGTTAGCGTCAGCTACTTTTGCTGTGAGGTCGCTTAATTACCTGGCACACTTTACTAGGCTTTAGAGAGATTTGACTAAAGAACTATCAATACCCTCTCAGAGTCCATGTCTTCTGAGGCTTACAAATCTAAGCTGGACACTCTTTTATCTCTTTCAAATGCTTTGATGAAGTTAATCTCTTACACAGCTGAATGTACCTCATGAGCAGCCAAATCAGGTATTGCCATAAGGAGACATGCCTGGATGCAGCTATGCAGCTTGGCACAGCCCTTTAAGATGTCCTTTGTTAATGCCCTATTTGATGGCACTTCCTCATTTGGGCTATCAGTAAAAGATATGCTTACCCGCAGAGAACAAGAAGGAAAGACCCTGTCTGCCATGGAGATCAAGTTTTCTCTAGGAACCAAAGAGGTGGTAAGAAAATGTGGTTCCGTAAATATCAGGGACCTTTCTAGGATTTGCATGGGGACAATTCCTCCAGAGGCTGAGAGGGAAATTTTAAAGGTAGACATCAACATAGATGCTGAGGAGGCCTGCAGAACCAGGGCTTTAGAGATTCTTTTTCAGACGGGACCTGTTAGTGCTCCTGAAGTCCCACCCAACTGTCCAACTCTGGAAGAAGTCGGAGGTCGGTTCTTTTTGTACGTAGACACCTGGACAAACAACACAAGAGATTTTTGAGTGCTAAGACTAATATCCAGAGGTTGCTATGTACCATTTTCCCTTCTTCCCCATTGTCAAAGGAAGAAATTCCTAATGCTCCACCCAGTCAGAGGAAGGCCACAGCACAAGAAATACAGAAGCTGCTAGAAAAAAAAGTCACCCAGAATTTCCCACCTGACCAGATAGGATTCAGAACTTATTCACGCTTCTTTTTAGTGCCAAAGAAAAAAGGGGACCTCATACCCATTTTGGATCTAAGCAAACTGAACCAGTATGTAAAGAAACCGAATCTCTGAATGGACACTGTTCAGTCCATCCTGCCTTTTCTGCACAATGATGATTAGGTGTGCTCTGTAGATATTCAGAATGTGTACTATCACATCAAAATAGATGATCCAAAAGACATCTTCGCTTTTGGCTGGAAACCAGTCATTACCAGTTCATAGCTCTGTTCTTTGGACTCACCACAGCCCCCTGGGTGTTTACCAAATTCATGACAGTAGATGTTCTTCGTGTTTCACTGTTGCAGTCATTACATTTGGGTAATCTGCTGGCAGGTTGCCCTTAGTTAGCCTGAATATCAAAGTCTTGGGTCCTGCGTCGGTTGCTGTCTCCTCTTCCATGACGTCTGGTCGTGAGGGGTATAAAACAGGCAGCCGACACCATTTTCCTTTGTCTTTCTTGCTGTGCAGTGCCCGAAGCAGAATCAGTTCGCAAGTGCCGGTCAGCCAACTCCTGAAATTTTCGAATTCGAGTTTCAGAACCAAAGTCTTCAATTAAAGCTAAGTACCCCATTGTGGAAACTTTTTCTTGCTCCATACCGATGTCAGTAAAAGTTAATAATTGCATTACTTGTAGAAAGCAAATAACTCATAAGGATTTTCACTTGCCTAGGTCCAGATCATAACGTGCCTTGCTGTCGATTTTGTGCTATATTTAACCAACGCACTATTAAGTGTTGGTATATCTTTGCTTCAGAATATTTTGGAAACAGATTTAACTACCCTGAAATGTCATCGGATAGCAATCCGACTGCCGGAGTTCACAAAAATGCAAAGAAAAGGACAGAGACAGACCGTCAAAGTCCAAAACCGATGACGAAGCTTCCCCTAAGCCAGTCTCCGGTTCGCCGGTACTCAGTGAGGTGTTTTCGCAGCCCCTGATACCTGCTACTTTCAAGTCGCAGGCCTCTACCGAGACCCATGTGGAGTCCAGCACACCGCGAGATTCTCAAAGTATTGTACCCCCCGATGTCTCTCCCGTGTATGGGTCTGGAGCCGCTGAACAGGCACCGGCTTCTGAGGGTGTCTATAGAAAACTGACGCCAGTTTCAAAAACAAAGACAAAAGCAACTTCTAAGGCTAAAAAAACAACACATGAGCCACGTGCTCAGGCCTCTATGCCCAAAAAGCAGATGATCAAAATGGCTGAAGATGTAATTACCTTGAACAGGGGTTCCCAACCCCCCCCCCCCCCCCCCCCAGATAAGAGGCCTAGGCAAGACACTGATTATGAATCTTCAGATCAGGTTTCTATTTCTTCTGATTCCTCTTCTGATCAGGAATTTTCTATACCACGCTATGCAGATTCAGATGCAAAGGAATCCATCCTATCTGCATCTCCTCCTGAAGATTATTCCTTTGGAGAAACCTTGCATACTTTGAGGGAACATTTTCATTGGGAGAGTCAAGATTTCTCAGAATCAAAAAAGAGGCTTGGGGATTTCCTTCTTCTCCCTCAGTATAGGCCTTTAGCCATACCTCCTGTATTAGACATTGATGATGTGTTTTTGGAATCAAGCATGACTCCAGATTCCTTGCTTCCAGCTCCTAGCAAGCCAGACAGATATTACAGGGTTCCTGACTCACACAATTTTTTATTCAAAAACCCTGCTGCCGACCCTGAAACTATCTCACAGTGTCCCAAAGGTGTAAAGGCCTCAACAGCTAGGAATCCTATCCCCTCTGATAGAGATTCCAGGGCGCTGGATAGATGGTAAAGAAGGTTTATACATCTGCAACCTTGGCAATTAGGGCCTTAAACTGCCAGTTTCATATGCTTAAATATCAACAGCATGTTATGGGATTATTGAAACAGAAAATGATGTTGATTTCTGAATGTGTGGAAAATAAAGAATTACAGGAATTATTGCATGCAGCAGAACAAGTTGGAAAGCATACTTTGCAATGTTGTTTTGATTCCTTGGAGGCCTCCTGCAGGGCCACATTTACTGGATCTGTAATTAGAAGGTATGCCTGGCTAAAGGAGCAAAATTTGCCTGATCATGTTAAAGCTAAATTGTTGGATGCACCCTTACAGCATGATACTCTGGTTATAAGGCAGAAGAGGTTTTAAAGAAAATGGAAGACAAAGCTAAGTCTATGCAAACTGTAAAAGACTTTTTACAAGTGCAGCCACCAAGATTCAGTAGACACTGGCCTACAAAAAAATTGGTCCTTTCCTGTGTCCGACGGAGCTTCACGGGGCAAATCCAGGCGCTCAAAGGGCTCTAGATACCAATCACAGGATTCTTAATGGTCAAAGCAATGGGGTGCCTCTACCTCCAAATCTGGAGGAAATAAAGCACAACCCTACAGTAAACAGTCTCAATGACTTCCCTCTGCCATCACCAAGCACTTATCTTTTGGCAGCCCCCTTAGGGGGAAAACTAGTAGTTCATGCTCAAAATTGGCAGTTGTTAACCCCAGGACAAGTGGGTATTAAACATAGTTTCCCAGGGATACAGATTTCATTTCCATACTCTGCCATTTCTAAATGGTTGGCCAGATCTGCCACAAAATCAGTGGGCAGAGGCACAGAAACAAGTTACGTCCCTCGTGGATATGGGGGCTATTCAGCCAGTGCCAGAACAGGAAAAAGGACAAGGGTTTTACTCAAGACTGTTCTTGGTACCCAGAAAAGACAAGGCCTGGCACCCAGTACTGGATTTATCAATTTTGAACACATTCTTGGACATACCAAAATTCAAAATGCTAACTTTGCATCAGCTTCTGCCCATGCTGGGCAAGAACACTTGGCTAGTGACTCTAGACTTAAAAGAGGCATACCTGCATATCCCAATAAGGGAATCATACAGAAGATACCTCTGCTTCAAGGATGGCTTTATGCATTACCAATTCTCTGCACTGCCCTTTGGCTTATCTACTGTGCCCAGGGTCTTTACAAAGTGCCTGGCACCAGTAATTGCATTTTGCAGACAAAGAAGTATACAAATCTGTTCTTACTTGGAAACTGTCCCATTCAAGCAGGAAACAAGGACATTCTTCTTCAACATCTGGTGTTTGTGAAAAGGCTTCTAACATGCCTAGGGTGCACAATAAATGAAAATAAATAACTGGTACCCTCTCAAAAGATAACATTCCTGGGTGCAAGCTTGAATACAACTGCCCAGATGGCTTACCTTATGCCAGACAAAGGCAACTGACTATTTACTACAAACAGAAAACCCAGTTATCTGCAAGCCAAATTCTGCAGGCTTTGGGGTTCATGGCATCCTGCATTCTACTGATTCCATATGCAAGACTGCATATGAGGAAACTACAGTGGTACCTAACAAGTTTATGGAGTCAACATTGTCACAGTCTGGAAACAATGATTCCTCTCATTCTCTGCCTACAACCGGAGTTTCTTTGGTGGTTAGAGACATGTCACCAGAACATGGGACGGTCATTCACTCTACCCCCTGCCAACCAAACCCTAACTACAGATGCATCAGACTATGCTTGGGGGGCCCACCTGGCAGGGAGATGCATTCAGGGCATATGGAGCCCAAAACAAATGCATCTGCATATCAACCAGAAAGAGATGTTAGCTGTTCAGAATGCCCTGACAGCCTTCAAAGACTTACTTCATCCAGGACAACTACTGATAAAGACGGACAACACCACGGTTATGTGGTACATAAACAAGCTGGGCGGCACACACTCCTACCCCCTTTGCAGACTAGCGATAGCATTGTGGGACACAGCCTTGACTTACCAAGTACATCTTCAAGCTCAATTCCTGCCAGGAAAACAAAATACTCTGGCAGACGACTTAAGCAGAAACCTTATGGACCCTCACGAGTGGAAACTGGATCCACAAGTCTTCAGCATAATAACAAAGAAATGGGGGAGCCTGGACATAGATCTGTTTGCCTCTCCCCAGAATTATCAACTGGGCAAATTCTGCACAAAGACTTATCACAGACAAGCATGGAAAGTGGATGCCCTATCCTTCAGTTGGAAAAACCTATCAGTTTATGCCTTTCCTCCTCTGCCTCTTCTTCCCAAGGTCCTACTAAAGGTCAAACAAAAAAAAACAGAAATGATTCTAATTGCCTCAGACTGGCCTCGCCAACACTGGTACCCAATCCTAAGGAATATGTCTCAACTCCCTCCTTGGTACTTGCCTCAAATACTGTCTCAGCAAAACAATCAAATCCTGCACAATCAGCTCCCAACTCTGAACCTGGCAGCATGGCTGATCATGTAGTTATTCAAACAACACCTCTCAGTAAATCTAAGATGGATGTCATTTTGGAAGCCAGAAGGCCTAGTACTAGAAAATCTTATGCTGGTAAATGGAAGAGATTATGAGCTTGGAACCAAGCACAAGGAACTAACACACAAAGCCAAATATTCCTCAGATTTTACAATACTTGACAAGGGCCTATCTTTTTCATCAATACAAATCCATGCCTCTGCCATCTCGGCTCATTACAACACAGAGCCACCGATCTTTTCTCATCCTTTGCTAAAACAGTATCTTAGAGGGGCCAAAAATTTAAGGCCTCCCAGAAGATCACCAATTCCTGCATAGGACCTCAATTTTGTGTTGGAAAAGCTCACCCTGCCTCCATTTGAACCAGCTGCTACTGCAGATATAAAGTTTTTATCCTGGAAAATAGCTTTACTACTGGCAATCACTTCAGCAAGAAGGGTTTCAGAGCTACAGGCCCTCATGGCTGTGGAGCCTTTTATTATATTTTACCAAGACAGGGTGTCCCTCAGGACCAATCCCTCCTTTATGCCTAAGGTGGTATCCAGTGTGGCTCTTAACCAAACTATTCACCTGCCAACTTTTTACCCAAATCCGCAGAACAAGGGGCAGCAGATTCTGCATTCCATGGGCGTGCACAGACAACTAAGATTCTACTTAAACAGGACCAAATCTCTAAGAAAAACTGAGCAGCTACTGGTGGCATTTGCTGTAGGATCAGAGGGAAAGGCTATATCAAACAGACTATTTTAAAGTGGATAAGCCACTGCATTCGTTTCTGCTATTTGCATCATGATAAACCGTTGCCTGAGGGCATTAGGTCACATTCCACCAGGGCTGCATCTACATCATCAGCTTTGTCAGAGGGGTACCAACCAAAGACATTCTAGAAGCTGCTTCTTGGAGTTCTGCTCATACTTTTACAAAGCATTATCATTTGCCTCTCTTCTCTAAGTCCAGGGCAGGCTTTGCCACTGCAGTTCTGCAGGGCCTTATAGCCGCTCCTAATGCTATTTAGTTCCAGCCTCCCATCCATAGCTTAGGGATTCTACCCAAATGTAATGACTGCAACAGTGAAACACGAAGAACATAGTACAGTTGTGTACACTTAACATAAATGTAGATGTTCAAGTGTATTCACTGTTGCAGTCCAGGTTACCCACCCACCATCCCCCTTTATTCTACAGCTTTTCTTTCCTTCACTATATTCTACAGCCTTTGTGGTGTATTTGCTTTTAGATGAAGGTAAAGTTTATGTTGTGACAATTGCATGTATTTATAGTTTTACATATATGTATACATATATATATATATATATATAGATATAGATATAGATATAGATATTGTTTTTTGCTCCCCATTTGGGGGGGTACCTGACATCTGAGGCAAGAAAAACGAAGGAAAATGGCGTCGGCTGCCTGTTTTATACTCCTGACAACCTGACGTCATGGAAGAGGAGACAGCAACTGACGCAAAACCCAAGACTTTGATATTCAAGCCGACTGAGGGCAACCTGCCGGCAGATTACCCAAATGTAATGACTGCAACAGTGAATACACTCGAACATCTACATTTATGGTACGTGTACACAACTGTACTTTACAGCTCACTTGAGACTGAAGTTATTACAGGTGTTTCCATGTCCAGATGACTGACACCTCACAGACCCATCCAAGCATCAACTACAACATACCAGCGACCATTTGCTCCAGATTTGCAACACTTTGGGCATTACGATAAATCTTGCCAAATCAAAAATTGCACCAGTTCAGAGCCTGGAATTCATGGGGACAGTTTTGGACACAACACAGATAGCATCTTTACCTCGCCACTGTGTTACTTCTATTAGAAACCAGGTTCAGGCTATCCTTTCTCATCCATCTTACTTCTATTAGAAACCAGGTTCAGGCTATCCTTTCTCATCCATCTTCTCCAGCAAGATTAGTTCTTCAAGCACTTGGGTCGATTTCAGCTACCATAATACTACTCCTTCTTGCACACTTCTTTATGCAGGTTGTTCAGTGGTCTCTAGCTGTACAGTGGTCCATTCTATATCAACTCTTCTCTTTTCATGTAAAACGATATGCAAGCAACACATTCACTGGTGGACACAATCCAACAATCTTTTGTCTGGACAGGCCCTTTGTTCTACAAAACCCAGTAGCCACACTGACCATGGAAGCTTCTTAACTGGGATGGGGGGGGGGTTATTTCTTGGGAAGAACTGTCCAAGGCATATGGTCCACTCAAGGGACCAACTTTTGCATGTCAGTGTCCTAGAGATAAGAGCAGTCCTTTTAATGTTGCAGGCATTTCAAGATACTTTTCCCTTGGGGACTATTGCAGTTCAGACATATAATATGTCTGTAGTCTGGTACATCAACAAGCAAGGATCTTATCCGCTTTGCAGAGAGGCCATGAGGGTTTGGGAATGGGCGCTGCCATCAGTCCAGTTTCTAATTGTGATGCACATCCTAGGGAAAACCATCGTGCTTGCAGACAAACTAAGCAGATCCATTCTGATGACTCATGAGTGGACTCTCAGTCACTCAGTGGCAGATATGTTCTTCAAGCATTGGGGCAACCTTGCTGTGACCTATTTGCCACCCCTGTCAACAACAAGTGCAGCAAGTAATTAGCTCTGGTCCTCCCTCAGGGGGAGTCACTGAGAGATGCTTTTCTTTATACTTGGCCCTCAGGTCTCCTTTATGCTTATCCTCCTCTTACCCTGATTCCAAGATTTTTGCAAGAAGGAAGGAAGTCTGAAGAGCTCAGAAAACATCGTTGCCCCTTCTGGCTTCTGCAAGTAGGGTTCCCATTTCTACAGTCTCATCTTCGTTATCCTGCATGGATACTGGAGCCTACTCAGTATCTTCTTTCTCACCCGTCAGGGATTCAACACCCCAACATTCAGGCCCTCAAGCTGACTGCATGGTTTTTCCACTTCGAGTAATAGTTAGTCAGTCCAGGCTCTCTTCCCCAGTTTGTAACATTATTTTGCCTTCTCAGAAAGATTCTACCAAAAAAGTTTGTAAAAGTGAATGGAATTGTTTCTCTATTTGGACATCAGATAAGGAGATTGATCCTTTTTCTGCACAACTTTCTGCTGTTCTTCATTTTTTTATGACTTTTTTCAAAGATGAGGCTAGTTTCTGTACAGTTAAACTTCAGTTGGCAGAAATTTCACATTTCCACACAGGGAATAAATCCCTTTCTTTGGCTTCCTCTAGATTGTGTAAAACATTTATGAAAGGCATTTTTCTTCAGAGATTTCTGATAAAGGATCCCTCACTGTCTTGTGATCATGAAGGTTTAACAGAAAAACCCTTTGGAACCATCAGACAAATCTGTTCTAAAATGTTTGGTTTTCTTGCTAGCTCTAACTTCGGCAGAAAGAATATCTGAACTCCAGGCTCTTTCAGCAAAGACCCCTTACATTGTTTTCATAAATATAGGTTTTTCCCTGTGGACTAATCCTTCATTTTTACCCAAAATGGCTTTCAAAAATAATATCAAACAATCCAGTCACTTGCCAGTTTTCTTTCCAAAATTTTCCAGTAAAGGAAAGTACACGCTACACCATCTTGATGTGCACAGACAACTTTGTTTTTACCTTCACAGGACAAAACAGTTTAGAAAGTCAGACCAGCTTTTTGTATCTTTCTCTCCAAATCACCTAGGCCAACCAGCTTCTAAAGTTACCCTAGTTAAATGGATTACAGACTGTATATCATGGATTTACCCTCAGAAGGGTATGAAATTACCAAAACCTTCCCAACCTCATTCATTCAGATCCATGCCTACTTCATCTGGTTTTTGGTTAAGAACGTCTGTTGATGACATTTGTGCAGCAGCTACATGGTCCAAGACTCGTACCTTTGTTTCACATTACAAATTGGACATTACATCTAGAAGTAGAGCCAACCGGCAGTGCTCTGAATTATCCTAGAATGAAGTAGGGCATTACAGGCAGAGGGAGGAACTCGAGAGTTGGATCTGAAGTCTGATAAACGGGGACGAATCGGATCAGAGGATCAGATCCAGACCCATAAGTGAGGAAGAATGAAAATGGACAACACAGATGCCTAGATATGGTGATTACATAACTTATATTTTCCACCCTGTTCAGGATCTTTTTATGTGTAACAAAATAAACATTTTCAGTAGAATTCGGACAAGCATACAGACAGGCTCAGAAAATAAAGGGGGAGCCTCACAAAACCAGCAACTGACCACAAAGGCAGACTGACTACATGCCCCTTCAGAAGTTTTCTTGTTCCCAACCTGGCAACTCTGTTAAATCTTTCTCTACATCTAGGTCTTCATTTACATCAGAGACTTCAGATAACCTCAGACAAGTGGGTCTTGAGAATCATTCAGAAAGTTTGTATTTAGCAGGAAGAGTTCCTTCCTCCTTTTCTGGGGATTCTCCCTCATATACCCAACCAAACTTCTCTGTTTCCTTCAGTCCTATTTCTCAGGGTCCCTTCAGAGCAGACAGGAGAGGATTTTATAATCTTTAAAAAGAAAAATCTGTGATATCCCTTGAAGTCTCAGAAAACGCAGTATGCAACCTATACTGGGTCAAAAACAAACCAAGAAAAAAACTTTGCAGTGTGGAGGGTGTGAAGTTCACTCCTTAAAATATGTTATGCACCTAGTTCACTAATAAAAATCGAACTGTAAAATATGTACTACAAAATAATAAAATAGAAAATAGTAGGTAGTGCACAGTTGAGTTAAAAATGGAATATCCTTTATTGAAACACACAAACAAGTGATCCTAGTTGAGTTTAATGAAAAGCATTAAATACATTATATGTAATCAGGTTATTTGGAGTAAGGTAGTGGTTACAGAGGGCAGTTCTGTTAAGCACAATTAAAGCAATAAGCTCAATCCTTTAACCAAGTCCCCCTTCCTCGTAACACCATAGTGTAAACTGAGACTGTGCTACCTTATAACTAAAACTAAAAAGCTAGAGACAAATTAAAATACATAATATAAGAACAGCTTATTAAGGCTAACGTACTAATGCACACTTAATTAAGAAAGCATCTCACTCACTAACAAGATGACTTACTAACAAAAATATCTACCATTAGACATCTATCAGAATAAATATTAATAACTTATAAACTGAAACACTTTTAACAAAGATTGCTTTCATACCAAATAAAAACTTCATCAGGTTTGTGTGTAAAAAAAATATTATAATATTAATGAACATATGTATAAATCTACAAGTGAACACCTAAGTAGGCTGAAGACCATTGCTATAATTGCTAAGGTGGAAATATGGTGAAAAATGTTAACGATAAAGCATCAAGGCCCTGGAGATCTGTGCAAGTGTGGCATCTGACTAAGAAAGCACTTAGTCTGTAGGAGTAAAAGTATCAGAAAGCAACACCAATGTCATTTATTTTCATTGTAAAATACTTACAATGTTTGACATTTGTTTAGATTACCATGTATAATATTAGCTTGTTGTCAGCATTAATCAGTCTCATATCAGACTTTTAATAGTCTTTTAAACAGTGGGGTAGTCCTAGTTTTCTAAGAGAGTTCATTTTATTTTATTTATTTTATTTTATTTTACATTTGTTAACCGGGCTAGTCTGGCTGGATTTCATGTCCATTTTCAGCAGAGGCCCGAGGAGAAAAGCTCCACTATCAGACTATAACACTACAGTTTAAAAAGTCATTAATAAATTAACAATAAAAATAATGTTATAAGGCAAAATACAAACGCATATACAGTTTTCTTGGACTAGTCTGACTAGATGACATGTCAAATTTCAGCCAAGGGCTGAGGAGAAAAGCTCCAGTATCATAAAATAAAATTTACAGTTAAAAAAAAAATATTACTAGTCACTAGTCAAGACAACAATCAGGCATTGGCAAAAAGCAGGAGACAGTTAATGTACAGTGTTAACTATGCAGGCTGGTAGTGTAACAGGTATTATGTAGTTAGAGATAAGGAAAAAGCAGAAATGAAGTAAACAGAATGAGGAAAAAGTACATTTTCTGTTTGGTACAAGTATTATGGGCATAGTAAAGCTGAGGAGTAGCCAGTAGGAAAAAGAGAGGGGGAGACAAAGGTAGTGATGAATGCAAGAGGTAGAAGGAATATAGGAAGTCAACTAAAAGAAGCAAGAGAAAGAAAAACAGATGGTCTGAGGGGAAGTCAAACAGAATTTTGAACTCAAGAGTGATGGTACAAAAGAGGGGACTGTAGAAGTCAGTCAGAATTTTGAACAAAAGAGTGAAGGTACACAGGAGGGGACTAGAGAGGGTAAAAAATTTGCTGAGCTCAGTCGGGATTGGAGCATGGGCATAGCCAGTGAATAAGTAAGTGATTTCTCATCTGTTTTTTGAAAAGGTGACATGAGCCTAGGGAGGTCAGTTCTGTGGGAAGTTTATTCCAATATGAACCGATAGTGTTTGCAAATAAGGAATCACCTGATTTATTATGAGATTTCAGAGTAGTAACTAGAAGCTTGTTGGCTGATCTAAGTGTAGTGAGATTTTTATAAGGTGTGATGAGGTTATTCAGTATGGGTGTGTTGGAGGGGTAATGAAGAATTTTAAAAGTGATGATTAGTTGTTGTAGGAGTATTAGGTTTGGAAGTTCAAGCCAGTTAAGTTTCTTTAAGTTAAGACAGTGATGAGTATGGAATGGAGAGCCAGTGGCAAATCTGGCAATACTGTGGTAGGCTATATTCAGTTTCTGAAGATTAGCTTTAGATATGTTGATAAAAGAAGGAGAGGCATACATTAATGTAGAAATGAGGTGAGTTTGGGCGAGAGACACTCGGGATGTGGCAGTAAGAAAGGGCTTAAGTCTGTAAAGGGCACCAATCTTTTTATTGACTTTCTTGATAGTTAAATCAATGTGATAGTCAAAATTTAGCTGGTTGTCTATGGTGACGCCTAGCAGTTTTGTGGAATAGTCAGGTTTGATGACAGTGCCATTACAGGACACAATGGAAAAAGTGATTGGGGTGGATTTAAGGGTTGGGGTGAAAAGTAGTAGTTTGGTTTTTTTGGGATTTAGGAGGAGACAGATATGTTGAAACCATTTTTCTGCTGCAGTGAAGACCAATTGGGTAGCGGAGTGGAGTTCTACTGGGGATGAAGCAGAGCAGATGAGAGTGGAATCATCTGCATACTGTATACAAGTGGATGTGGGGAGGGAAGTGGGCAGGTTATTTATGAAAATAGAGAAAAGTAGGGGACCTAAGATGGATCCTTGTGGGACGCCAATAGTAACTGGGAGTTGAGAGGATAGATGGCTGTCCCAGAGGACTGCTTGTTTTCTATTAGTCAAGTATGAGTCAAACCACTGTAATGCTTGTGAATCAAGTGAGAGGGATTTTAAGGTATCGAGGAGAAGTTGATGGTTGACCATATCGAATGCTTTTGAGAGGTCCAAGAATAGCGCAGAGGAAAACAGGTTGTTATTGCGATTTTTATTGATAGTGTCAGTGAAGGAGAGAAGAGCAGTTGAAGTACTGTGGTAGGGCCTAAAACCATGTTGTGAGTCTACAAGCAAGTTGTTATTCAAGAGATAATGTAGGAGTTGATGGTGTATACAGCGTTCCATTATTTTGGATAGAGGAGATAGAAGGGCAATAGGCCGAAAATTGGAGAGTTCGTTAGAGTTACCTCCTTTATAGAGGGGAATAATATGGGAGATTTTCCAACAGGATGGGATTTTGGATTCTGTTATAGTTCTGTTTATTAAGATGGAGACTGGGTAGGCTATTTCGGTTACAGCTAGTTGCAGATATTCAGCTGGAAGCTTGTCGGCAGAAGGGGTGCACGGTTTGAGTTTAGAAAGTAGTTTACGTATATAGGTAGTGGAGACGGTATTAAACTTTAGCATGTGGGTGCTTTTTGAGTGGGGGTAATTTGGAGTGATGGGGGGGGAGTCATGGTGCTTGCCAGTGAGGTGACTGTTTGAGAGAAGAAGTTGTTGAAAGTGTTGGCTATTATGTTAGGTTGGGTCTGTGCTAGGCTAGTTGGGGTAGGTGTTTTGGTGTTGCCTGGATGGAGTAGTTTGTTTATTCCTGACCAAATTTGTTTTGGGTTTTGGTTTTGGTTTTGTTGATATTGAAAGTGGTAGTTTTTTTTATCCAGATAGGTAAGTTTCTTTGTTTTGTTTCTTAGATGTTTGAAGTTTTGATGGTCAGTAGGGTTTTTTGTGGACCTCCATTTAGTCCATAGTTTATTTCTAGCTCGCATAGTTTGTTTAGTTGTTTTCGAGAGCCATGGGGGCTGCTTTGGAACTGACTCTAATTAAGCGGGATGGGGCATGCTGGTTTAGAATTTGTAGGAAGGTATTGTTGAAATGGGTTACTGCTTCATCTGTTGGGAGGTATTTTAGAGTTGACCAGTTATATTCCTTGAGTTCATTTTGAAAGGATGCTAGGTTGAAATCTGTTTTGTTGTATTTGGTACGATAAGTAGTTAGCTTGGGATTGTTGAATTTTTGTTTACTGATAAAGGTAAGGAGGTGGTCGCTGATATTGTCAGGGAGTATTCCTGTTTTATAGGAGAGGGGATTGTTGTTGGTCAGTATCCAGTCTAGAATGGTTTGTTTGTGGGTGGATTTATGTATTCTAGTAGGGGAGTTAATGGTTTGATGAAAGTTAAAGAGATTAAGGTGAATGGTGGGTTTGGGAGATATGCAGGAGTTCTAGTCAATATTGAAGTCGCCTAAGATTATGGTTTCCTGGGGAAAGCTACAGGAGACCCAGCTTAGGATATTTTCTAGAGTGTTGATGTTCTTGCCTGGAGGGATGTAGGAACATATTATATTTATAGCTTTGGATTTATTAACTTGGAGTTTGGAACAAAGTATTTCAGCATTTGCTGGGGAGGGGGGCAAGGAGTCAATTAAGGCTACCTGAAGTTGGGATTTGTATAGGAGGGCCACTCCCCCACCCTTTTTATTAAGACGATCTTGCCTTAAGGTGCTATAGCCTGGGGGAGTTAATTCGTCGTCTTTGGTACTGGGTTTAAGCCAGGTTTCAGTGAGACAGAGAATATCAAAGGCGTAGAAATCAATTAAGGCATGGAGTTGTGTGACTTTGTTGTTGATGCTACAAATATTTAGGTGAGCAATAGAGAGGGAGTCAGTGGAGAAGGGTGAGCCAGAACAGTTAGCATTTTGGTTTGACGGGGTGTGGTTGAGGAGGGTATTGGGACCGGGGTTGGGGTGGATGTCCCCATGTATCAGTAACAGTGTTTGTGGGACTTGAAGGACTTTTATGTATTTGACGGGTATTAGATAGAACCGTTTGGAGGTTGTGAAACTGTAATGGTGTACTTTATGGTAGAGAGGGGGAAGGTAGGGACAGGTTGATAGTATATTAATATGTGTTTGGTCAGGTAGAGGAAGTGTAGTTGTAGTGTGTTTGGCTAACACAGGAGGTTGGCTAAGCCTAAGATATTCGTAGGAGGTAAGAGTGTAGTAGTAAAGCAGGATGTTAAAGAGAAGAAGTGGAAAGATTGAGTTAAGGGTTAAAGGCATGTTTTTATTGAGTATGAGGCTAGTAAGTATAGGACTGCACGGTAAGTAATAATAGGGGGGAGGTGAGGTAGTTATATAAGATTGTGGAGAGAGGGTGTGGTTGTAGGAGTAGGAGTAAGGTGTTGATAGGTTAGATGTACAGGAAATTGTGATAGGTAGTTAGCTAAATTGGGGTGTGTCTAAGTAAGTATAAAGGTAGGGTCCCTGGGGGTGGGTGGGAATTGGGGGTAGGGTGGGGAGCGGAGTGAGCGTAGCGAACAGAGCGGGGAAGAACAAGACGACCAGTTGCAGAAAACAATCAGGCAAGAAGAGAGAAACAGGTGTAAAGGTGAGGGTGAGCTCAACAGTAGAGAGTTAGAGGAGAGTGTATGGTAAGTGGGGGGTATGTGAAATAGTACTGGGTAAGGTAGAGGAGTTAGTCATGAGAGAAATAGCAAGTGGCAGGGTAAACTATGGAACTGGAAAGGACAATACGAATTGCAGTGGAATACTCCGAAAAATGATAGTAGGGTTCGTAGAGCAAGCAGGGGGTTTACCAAGAAAAAAGAACAAGAGACTGGGTAGAGAGAGAGGTTCTTAAGGACAAAGACAAATAGAGGAGGGAAGGAGAAGGGATCAAAAGGCCAAACTAGAGGTGGGGGGGCTGCTGGTTAACCTGGCAGGGGAGCAAAAATATGTCCTGGTGAGTAAAGCTAAGCAGTACAATGATAGGACATACTTTCCACAGCAGTTAATGTTTTTTTCTGAAAGATTAAGGATGTCCTTCCAGTTCCAAAAGGTCCACATGATCAATAATTTGAACTTTAATGCCAGTGTGTCTTTTGTGAAGCTGCAGGTGCTGAGCCAGTGCATTATTCTTGCACTTAGCTCTAATTTCGGAAAGATGGCCAGAAATCCTTCTTTTAAGTCTGTTGAGTGTTTTCCCCACATAAAACGCTTCACAGTCATTGCAGCTTGTCCTGTAAACCACCTGCATTGAGTTGCAGTCACCTCCTGCATTGGTTTTAATCAGTTTCTTAAATAAGGGCAAAAAAACATCTCCCTCTTGTATGTGCTGACAAACACAGTTGGCTCCACATTTATTGGTGCATTTATCCAATGGTCTGGGCCTACCTTCAACCCAACTCTTGATGTTACTGGCATTCCTATATGCAAAGGAAAGATCTTCTCTAAGGATGTCCATTAGATACAAGCTTTCAGTAATTATGGCCCAATTTTCTCAGATAATGTTAATGATGCTGTGATAGTCAACAGGAAAAGTCAAGATTCAACTGTCTTTAGATTTGTTGTTTATAGATTTCTTTAAAACCCTCATATAAAGACTGTTAAATGCTGGTGAATGTGTACTTTTAAGTTCTGTTATAGGTTCCAGAATGCTTCTTAACATATAGCTTTTGTATCCCCTCACCAAAAAATAACTTTTAAGAACATTTGGGTTCTTAAGGAAGGGTTCCATTTTCGTGGTGATCTGGCCAACCTTTAGCCCTGGGACTTAACGTTATAGGTTCATAGGTAGGTACTAGGCTATCAGCCCAAGGGCCAAAGTAAGCCTAGCCAACAAGGTTACCTGGCTTTTGCCACCTAAGAGAATTATTTTCCTGTGCCCCTGTCGACCAGAGCCACAGAAATGATCCCGGGTTGAATTTTCTATTTCCCTTCTTTTCTTTGTTTGATATAGATGGGTAGATTGTTCCAGAGTATGGGAAGTCTCTGGGACAGGAATCTATCCCTCCAGCATGTTCTGTTTATTGTGATGACTAGGTTTACATCCCTAGAGCGTGTAGCTCGGAGGGATTGGGATTTCTTTAGGTGGAGGATGTCCAGCAGCTCTGGGTTTGACATAGCTTTGTATGTTAGGCAGATATTACCTCAGAGTAGGCGATATGCTATGGAGTAAAGCTGGGTTTTTTTGAGACGGCCAGCGTAGGGCATCTGTTTGCGGCAGGTAATCTTGTTTGTTATATTTTGTCCTGGTGGGATGGAGACTCTTATTATGTAGCAGGAGGTTTATTCTGGTATGCTCTCTGTAAAGATCAATGTCCATTTTACCTTGGTCCAACTCTTTAGTAATCTGCATATCTAAGAAGACTGCCGAGGTGAGGTTGTGGGAAGAGATGAAATGCAGGAAGCTGGTGGTTTGGTTCAGATAGTTGATAAAATCTCCTAATTTATCACTGTCTCCTTTCCACACAATAAAGATGTCATCAATAAAGCGCAGATACACTGTGATATGTTGCATGCATTCTCTGTTGTTATAAACATAATCTTCCTCCCACTTGCCTAGGGCTATGTTGGCTACACTAGGGCCCATATCTGTCCCCATGGCTATGCCAGTCTTTTGTTTATAGTAATTTCCATTAAACATAAAATAATTGTAGCTAAGACCATATCTAAAAGTTACCTGTTCTTTCATGTTGTCTTGGTGTGCCATTATTTTTCCTGTACGAATCAACCACTGTTTCAATACAATAATTATGTGGAAGAACTGTTTTGTGGCACTAAGTGTTATGAGTCTTTAACTTAAGAAGAGATTAAGGCATCATACAACAAGTGGTACACAGCCTTGACTGCACTTTATGATGATGATTTGTGAATAGATAACTTGTTTTACTATCTACAGACACCTTCCTCCGCTTACCTAAATTATATGGAATACCTAAGCCACATAAAAACGAATAAAACTCTCCTTACAGGTCAGTGGTTGCAAGTGGAGGGTCCATGATCGAAGCTGCTGCCATCTACCTGGACTTTTTGTTACAATTTCTGGCTGAGAAGAACATTTCCCATATAAAAGACACTAATGATTTTTAAGGAAAATAAAAAAATGTTACAATTGATGCTGATAGCATTTTATTAACAATAGATGTTAAATCATTATATACTGTACTTCCACACTGATGTGCCCCTTTATTCCTTCAAGTCCCTGCCTGGTTCCTACAGTGCCCAGGGCCACTAGATGAAACATAGCCACCTGGGTTACAGTCAAAAGTCTACCCCCTGTGTCATGAAGCCAGATGAAAAACTCTTCTTTAACTAACAATAGGCTGTATGATTAGCCAACTGTGAAGTGATCATTAATGTACATTTTCTTTTATTTTTCTAATAAGCCATAATTAGCAAAATTCTAAAAGTAATTGAACAGATATCAGTGTTTGCATTTATTTTCAATTTATTTTCATTGATTTATTTTTGTTGTCAACCCACGTTTGACCAAGACTCAATAAATGTTTTTTATAATTGCATGTTAAGTGTTAATTCAGTTAGTTAACAATACAAATGTAGTATCACTGTTGTAAGATTTATGCTTCAATATTTTCTTTTCTTTTAAAAATGTTACATATCTTTTTCCACGTGTTTTAATTGTTGTTTGAAAGCTAGAAATTCTAAAGTTACATTAATTTAGATTGATTGCTAAGGAATGTAAAATAATATAATTTGATGCAGGGAACGTCTATTCTGCTTCTTTGATTTCTACTTCCTTCTTTCTAGTAAACAGTTATGTTTTTCAGCATATTCTGGTCAAAAGCTGAATGGCCATCTTAAAAAGTATAGAAAAATTTACCCAAATATGGGTTTTCCTATTCTTGCATAACATAATTGGTTATTTTGAGTTTAAAAGTTTAAAAAAAATAATTATTATAAGGGGAGTAAAGGAGGTGCAGATTTACCATATACATGTGTATGTGTGTCTGTGGTTATTGAACTAGTTATGGATTTAGTCTTTCATGTGCCAGTAAACATACATGCAAGTGGAATATGTGTTTGTTTCTATGTATGGTGTTGAGTTTTCAGAATTATAAAGACATAAGAATTTGTTGTTACTGAACAGCACAAATAAGTCAAGGCTTTGTTAACAGGGTGAGGTCCTAGCAAGGATTTACATCATATTTTTTTAAGATGCTCTGATATTTTTTTCAAAAAAAGATAGTTATTCTAACTGCTTCATATTGAGTTATTGGCTGTGGCAGCCAGTCATGTCTTGGATTAGAAGTATCACCGCAGAACCTTTTTCTTTTGCTCTGTTCTATTTATCAGTGCCATGTTAGCTTCCATAGTGAAGCAAAGGTATTCTTCTTGTCCAGTCTCTAGGGAGCAAAGTAACTTGATAGAGAATTTTCCAGCAGGTTAGGTTTGATCAAAGAAAGAAGCCCGGAGACCATTCATTCCAGATCAGTCCTTTATTCGGTGCATTTTACAGTTTAGAAAATAGATTATATTTACCAAATTAAGAGAAATTGCTACTCTGGCTTCAGTGTGTAAGACCCATACTCCTACATCTTACTCTGGAATGTGGCCTAGATGGTCTCACTTCAGGTCTTTGAATGAACTATCATGTCAGTGGATTTTCTTTCATCAATCCTGCAAATTTTCTCCTCTCTGTTTTTAGCAAATGAAGTACAGGAGAGTTTACAGAGGTAGAGGTTGGTGAAGAAGTGGGATTGTCAGAGAGATGAAAGTAGACAGAAGTACATAGAGATGAGGCATATGGTGAAGAGAGAGGTGGCTAAGGATAAGGTGTATGTCAAGCTGTATGAAAGGTTGGACACTAAGTAGGGAGAAAAAGACCTGTACCAGTTGGCTAGACAGAAGGACCGAGCTGGGAATGATGTGCAGCAGGTTAGGGTGATAAAGGGTAATGAGGGAAACATACAAGTGAGGAGAGTTTGTTGAGCAGATGGAAAGAGTACTTTGGGGGGCTAATTAATGAAGAGAATGAGAGAGAGAGAAATTTGGATGATGTGGGTATAATGAATCAGGATGTGCAATGGAGTAGCAAGGAGGAAGTAAGAAAAGCTATGAAGAGGATGAACAATGGAAAGGCTCTTGGTCCAGATGACATACCTGTGTTTTTAGGAGAAATGGCAGTGGGGATTTCAACCAGATTGTTGAATGAAATCTTGGAAAGTGAGAGGATGCCTGAGGAATGGAGGAGAGGTGTACTGGTACCTGTTTTTAAGAACAAGGGTGATGTGGAGAGCTGTAGTAACTACAGCGGGATAAAATTGATCAACCACAACATGAAGTTATGTGAAAGAGTAGTGGAAGCTAGGTTAAGAAGGGAGGTGATGATTAGGGAGCAGCAATATGGTTTCATGCCAGGAAAGAGCACTACAGATGGAATGTTTGCTCTGAGAGTGTTGATGAAGAAGTATAGAGACGGTCAGAAGGAGTTGCATTGTGGACTTAGAGAAAGCATATGACAGGGTGCCTAGAGAGGAGTTTTGCTATTGTTTGAGGGAGTCAGGAGTGGCAGAAAAGTATGTAAGAGTGGTACAGAATATGTATGAGGGCAGTGTGACAGTGGTGTAAGGTCTGCGGGTAGGAGTGATGGATGCATTCAAGGTGGAGGTGGGATTACTTCAATGATCAGCTCTGAGCCCTTTCATATTTGCAATGGTGATGGACAGGTTGACAGACAAGATCAGACAAGAGTCCCCATGGACTGTGATGTTTGCAGATGACATTGGGATCTGTAGTGAGAGTAGGGAACAGATTGAGGAGACCCTGGAGAGGTGGAGATATGTTCTAGAGAGGAGAGGAATTAAGGTCAGCAGGACCAAGGCAGAATATGTGTGTGTGAATGAGAGGGAGGACAGAGGAATGGTGAGGATGCAGGCAGTAGAGTTGCCAAAGGTGGATGAGTTTAAGTACTTGGGATCAACAGTTCAGAGTAATGGTAAGTGTAGAAGAGAGTGCAGACAGGGTGGAGTTGGTGGAGAACAGTGTCAGGAGGGATTTGTGACTGGTGCCAGCAAGAGTGAAATGGAAGGTCTACAAGATGGTAGTGAGACCAGCTATGTTATATGGGTTGAAGACACTGGTACTGACAAAAAGACTGGAATCAGAGTTGAAGGTGGCAGAGTTAGATGCTAAGATTTGCATTGGGTGTGACGAGGATGGACAGGATTAGAAATTAGTATATTAGAAGGTCAGCTCAGGTTGAACAGTTTGAAGACAAAGCCAGAGAGGTGAGATTGCTTTGATATGGACATGTGCTGAGAAGGGATGATGGTTATATTGGGAGAAGGATGCTAAGGATGGAGCTGCCAGGTAAGAGGAAAAGAGGAAGGCCTAAGATAAGGTTTATGGATGTGGTGAGAGAGGGCATGCAGTTGACTGGTGTGACAGAACAAGATGCATAGGACAGGAAGAAATGGAAACAGATGATCTGCTGTGGCGACCCCTAATGGGAGCATGTGAAAGAAAAAGAAGTTGTCAGCAAATGTTAATCTCTAATGTCTACTCTATATAATTGTCAATAACAATATTTTTAATTTTAAATAAAACAAAATGCCATGCTGTCATAAGGATGTTAATAACTAACATGCTGGCAACCTCCTTGCTTGTGGGCAGAGGAGGTAACAATCAAAAAGTAGAGCTAAAAATGCTATGATTACATGTAAGGGCCATGGGAGCGAGTCACATCTCAGAATGGAAGTATCACTATAGAACCTTTTTTTTTTTTTGCACAGTTCTAGTTACCGGTACCATGTTAGCTTCCATGGTAAAGAAAAGGTATTCATCTTGTCCAGCCACTAAGGAGCAAAGCTACTTGCTGGAGAATTTTCTAACAGGTTAGGTTTAGTCAAACGGAGAATGAAGTCTGGAGATAATTCATCCTGGATCAGTCCTTTATTCAGTGCAGTTAGGCAAATGAGTTCTTTTTGAGACAGTGTTCATCTGAGCTGTGATTTATCATGAACAATGTAATGCAGTCAGTAATTTTAACTACACCCCCTGTGTGTGCTTCAATTATAGGAGGGGCCGAGAGGTGTAACCTTCAGGAATTTAGGACTGCCCTTCATCCTTAACTCTTAAGGTGCTAGTATAATGCCCACAATACTAAAAATAACATAAAGAAAATCATGTCTTGTATTAATCTTATCAAACCTAGTAGAATGGGTCATTATTGTTATGTATAAATTATTTATAAGACTTGAGCAGTATAATATAGTAGTCATCAGTTTTTGAGTCCGTCTGGATACTTGGGGAAATATATGCATATTAAAAAACACGTTTGCCAATATTTCATTTTCAGTAAATCAGTAAGTTGTAAAAGCAGCATGTTTTTAAAGAGGCCTACAGTAAAATGTTAAAAAATGCTTTTGCTACAGGTGCTTCATAAGATCTGCTTATCGTGATAGGAGGGTATATTCTAGGGAATGATGGCAAATCCATCAAAACACAAAATAAAACTTAACTTGAAAAGTTAAAGAAAAAAAAGACCAAACATTATTTTGAAAGTGGTCTCTCTAGGTTTACCACAATGCTGTGCTATCTGGGTTGTATTTGCTATGTCCGTCCACAAATGTACTTTTCTAGCTGTTTAAAGGCCTGAAAGCCAAGCCGTGACTGCATTTAAAGAGCTTCTTGATATTGTAGGTGCCCAGTGCTGAGACTGAAGTGGGAGGGTTATTGAGGCAGAAAGAAAACACATCAGCTGTATCTTAAAAGTAAGGCATTTAACATTGGTGGTTAGCTGTTGGTCTAAACATAATCCTTTGAGTTTAAGCAGATTTTTTCATCCGGGGTGTGCAAAAAGAAGGAACCATTGTATATTCTTTCAAAAAACCCTGAAGAATCACTCAATGTGAGGGTAAAAGTGTATTTTCCATGTGCTTTGGCTCAACTTAGAAATTATTGCAAATGTCAGTCATGCCATGTCTGTGTGGTGTATTATCACAGCTGGGGAAGAATTAATGGAGGCCTGAGGAAGGATGTTTGAGTGCTAAATAGAAGAATCACTGTTATATTTATGTTTTTGTTTATTTTATTCTATTTTTATTTTTGGATCAACCAGATGGTTATTGTAAAATGCTGGGATCCATAAAGTATGAGTGAGGTTTTGTGTGCTTTAAATAAAGTTGTGAGTAATTTCTAACTGCAAACCATCCATATCTGTGTGGAATGTGGAGTCTTAATCAGACAAAAGGACATTGAGATTTAGATAATGTTTAAAAGGCAGTGTACTGTTCAGCTTCTAACTTGTAATTTGTAACTGCTAGCCGCTAGCCATCCACGTGTGTGTGTTGAGATAAACTAAACGTAGCTTCTGTTTGAAAGACATTGTGCTGTCAAGCTTATAATGCAATTTGACTGCCCAACTTATTGTTAAAATGTTATTGTAAGCCTGTGGTGAAATCTAAGAAGGATATAGGAAGGTACGCTGTGGAGGGGGTGGGTTTGGAAGGGAAAATGGGATGTTATTAGGCCAAGCAGTCCTCATGTCCATGGCTAATAAATATGGGGACAGAGGGACTATGAATTATGTGGCGTGTCTGTAAACGAATAATTACATTTTAAAATTGAGGGATTAAATGTGAAATATGGTCATGTGGAAATGTGTTATCATTGGAAATAAAGTTAGCAAAACAGCTGGAGTCAGGGTGAACAGATAACTGTTTTGCTATCTACCTGCATAAAAATTGGAAAACTGAGAGCTATCAAAATCCTCACGCAAATTTCTGGTTTTCAATGAAATAGGACCAATATAAATGAGCACTGTGTGTGCACATCTGCTTACAGGAGAGAGAATAAAAAGTAGGACCTGAGATAGGTGGTGGTTATGTGTTGTGGACAAGCCTGGGTACAAAACCAAATATGTAGAACTAAACAAAATGTAGTCTATAGGAAGTGAAGCATTTTGCCCTGCATACAATCCATTAACCATATTAGGAGATTCACTCCAGTATTAACTAGGTTGAATTAATAATAATAATAATAATAATAATGATAATGAGAAAAGATAAAAGAAACAGTATTAAGTGAGATGATTTAAAGTTGAAAGTTAGGGATTAAAAGATTGAATCACTACCCTACTACCTTTTCAGTCTATATATATATATATATATATATATATATATATATATATATATATATATATATATATATATATATATATATATATATATATATATATATATATATATATATATATATATATATATACACATACATATATACACACATATATATATATATATATATATATATATATATATATATATGTATGTGTGTATATATATATATATATATATATATATATATATATATATATATATATATATATATATATATATATATATATATATATATATATATATATATATATATATATATATATATATATATATATATATATATATATATATATATATATATATATATATATATATATATATATATATATATATATATATATATATATACACATACATATACATACCTGAGGTCCTGGGCAACAAAATGACAATTCGAACATTAAGCTGATCACCGACTGAGTCCGTATCGACCTAAAGTCCTGGGGAGCTTAGGGATCCAAAAATGGGTTATAGTTCAATAGTATAAATGATAGTCCAGTTTTTTTTAGATTTAGTATGCAGTTAATAGACCCTGATGTGTTTAGAGCAGGGAATTTGTTGACTTGGAGCCTGATTTGCCATTCGTGTTCCGTTTTTTCTAGTCTGTCATTGGTTTTGCCTTCATATGGATCTCCAATTAGCTGTTCGATGATGAAGAAGGAAAACTTGTTGTGGCCCATCTTATCCTTCTCGTCCTTCGCTAAAGCACTGTTGGGTGAGTCCTGTCTGATGTCCGTGTATGCTTTGCAATCTCAGTTTTAAATTTATTGATAGAGGTCCTTCTATTTCACTGTTGCAGTATTCTTAACATTAGGGATCCCCTGCCTAGGGCAGCCCAACATCCGGCCACTATACCAAAGCCTTAGGTTCTTTTAAGGTTCACCATATGTCATATGTATGCTGCTTGTGTAGCATAGGTCGTAAAGGTGACATCCGGACATACCATCCTCAGAACTTTTTTGCCACCATTCCGAGTTATCTCTTGATCATCACTCTGAATGCCTACATTCCATTGCTGGTTTCACCAAGCCCGTGGCAGATAAGTGGCCCGTTGGGGTTCCGTTTTACTTGTCTCTTCTTTTTATAGCTTGTGGGGTTTCATGTCATCCAAGAAGGGTAAATGCCAGTGTGGGAGACAGATTCCCCATAAAGACCACCACAAGCAGTGTCTGTTTTGCCATGGTGCCTTGCACGATCATATATCTTGTTCCATCTGTCAGGCTTTTTTCCCCTAAAACTTTGTGTACTAGACTTTCTTCTTGGCACTGTATCTTAAGAATCAGCATCTTAAACTTCTTGCGAAACATATGATGGAGGGAACTTCCCACCCCAGGGGACAGCTGTCAGAAGAAGAAGACCAAGAAGCCTAGGCCAGAATCTTCCCGCTCTTCATCTTCTGCCGAACATTTCTTTCGAGGTGAGTGATTGTCTGGACATTTGCCCAGCTTTTTTGTCAGATTCCTCTGCTATGACCGAGTTGGAGGCCAGCAAGGATCTGGCTGTAAGCATGTCTGAGGAGGCTTTGCAGACATCCATTTCAAATGTTCAGGGGGACCACAGTTGATCTTTGTGGGGCCTAGGGGTGTTTCTCAGATTTTCGACAGAGAAGAACTCCCTACTACCATTACTGAATGCCGTTCTGGGTCAGAGCCTTCCAAGTTTTATAAGGCAGATGTTCTATTGAGGAGAAAACAAAAAACTAAACATATTCCCCTGCTCCTACAGATCCACAGAGTGAGTGGCAGGCCTTCACTCAGGATTGTTTAGTGCTTTGATGGCATTTAAACCTCCTGTAGGAGTTTCTGTTCAGCTCCCCCTTGATCCTCCACACCCCTTAAAAGACCAAGGGAACATGATTTCTCTGAAAAGGAATTGGATTTGGGTGAGGAATCCCTTGCTTACTCTTCTCAGACTCCTTCTCCTTTGAACTATGGGTCAGAGGAAGAGGAATCTACCAATCCTGATCCTTCTTTTGAAGAGATTGTTTTTGGGAACACAATCTCCAGGATGATGGAGTTCTTTAAGTGGGATTGTGCTTAGCTCTGTGAGATTCATATGAGCTACTATGAGTTGTTGCAGGAGGAATCTCCTAAACCTTCTGCTGTTCCTCCTGTTTTAGCTGCTTTGTTGGATGCATTGTTCAGTGCCTGTAAAGCTCCAGATTCTCAGTCTCCTGCTCCAAGAAACCTGATAAGGGTGCCTGAGGACTGTACATTTTTGTACAAGTGCCCTGCTGCTGACCCCTCAGTGGTGTCTGTAGCCTCTAACAAGGCATCTCATTTGCTTCCCATGCCCATATTACTGCCCTTTGAAAAAGAGAGAAGCATGGAAAGGCTAGATAAGAAGGTTTACACCTCTGCTGCCTTGGCTTTTAGGGTTGCTAATTATCAGTCCCATATGTTATGTGTTTGCTCTCTTTCCCAGGCTTGTCAGGTTATATCTGATCTTCCAGACTCTGAGGGTAAAACTTCTGCTCTTTCCCTGTTAGGGACTTCCTCCCAGGTGGCTCATCATTCCATCAAGTGTAGTTATGATGCAGCAGGTGTTTTTTTTTAGGGCTTCTGCTTTTGGGTCAGTGATGAGGAGGTATTCTTGGCTTTGGCTTCAACCTTTGCCTGATGATATCAAGGCTGAGTTGATGGATGCCCCCCCCTTGATAATAAGCACTTGTTTAGTGACACTGCTGCTGATTTAAGTCCCTTCAGGATAAGGGTAAGGCTTTACAGGAACTCAAACATGTGTTTGCTTCTCCTCTTCCTAAATTTCAGAGAAATTATCCCAATAAGCCAAACTTTGTTCGAAGACAATCTCTCCTTTCTCTTCCTAAGGAGGATCCTCCTGCTATGGCAAGCAGGATCCTCCTGCTATGGCTATTCAGACTTCAGTGTCTCAAAAGTCTTCATTTCCAGATGAATCAGATGTTGTCTGACTATCCTACTCTTCCCAGCCGCTTTCTTCTTTCTCTTCACATCTCTCTCTTCCTGTTTGGCTTCAGATTACTCAGGACTCCTGGGTTCTGTCCATTATTTGCCATGATTATTTCATGGTAACAGAAATCCCTTCCCTCTTTTATGGGCATTCCTCAGCCCTCTTGGGAACAACTTTTCTTTTTTTCCCAGAGGTGCTTCGAGACCTCTTGACTCAGGGTACTATTCAAGAGGTACCTGTGTCCCAAAGGGGAGGGGGTTTTACTACCCAGAAAGGAGGGTAATTGGAGACCAATGCTAGACCTGTCTCATCTAAACACTTTTCAAATGTTGTCCCTTCAGACTTTGTTCCCTCTTTTGCTTTCCCAGGCTTATATGGTGTCTCTGGTTCTCAAGGATGCTTATCTCCATATTCCTATCCATCCCCTTTTCAGGAAGTTTTTACTTCTCTCTGTTGCTTACTGGCATTTTCAGTTGTCTGCTATGCCCTTTGGCCTTTCTACTGCCCCAAGAGTATTCAATACATGCTCACTCCTGTGATTGCTTTTTGCAGAATTCAGAGGATCCAAGTATTTCCCTAATTGGATGATCTTTTGTTTCAAGAGTCCTCTCCAGAGATCTTGCTGCAAAATCTCCATTTTGCCATTTCTCTTCTTCAGAGCCTGGGGTTCACAATACATTTCAAAAAGTCTTCTCTGATTCTTTCTTAGGACCATGTTTTTCTGGGTTGCAGGATTCAAACAGTGCCTTTGCTGGCATCCCTGCCTCCTCCCAAGGCCTTGCCCCTCATCTCCTTCTTTCAAACTTTTCTTCCTCTGGCTTCCATTACAGCCAGGGAGTTTCTGAGAGCTCTGGGTTTCATGGCATCCAACATCCCTGTGTGCCCTCTGGCAAAGCTTTACATGAAGAAGTTTCAGTGGCTCCTAAAGTCAGGTTTGGCTTCAACATGGTCATACCCTAGAATTTGTAGTTCCTCTTCTACCTTCCACCATGTCTCAAGAAGGAACTACAATGGTGGATCCAGTAGTTTTCCCTAAATCCAGGATTCCCTTTTCATCCTCATCTTCCCTCTCAGGAGCTGTTCACAGATGCTTCAGAAGTGGGATGAGGAGCAGTTTTTGGCTCACTAAAGGTACAGTGGGTGTAGTTTCCTCTTCAACAGAAGGAGCACACCAATGTCAAAGAGATGAGAGCCCTTTTGCTGGCTCTTCCGGCTTGTCATCCTCTTTTCTACCCGGGACAGCTCAAGGTGTTTAAAGACAGCACCACAGTGATGTGGTATGTAAACAAATGGGGGAAAAAGATCTTATCTTCTTTGCTAGTTGGCACTCCTGGTATGGGATGTTGCTGCCCAGTATCAAGTGACTCTTCAGGCAATTTACATTTCCTCAGGTCAAAATATTGTGGTAGACAGTGTGAGCAGGTCCTTAACTCATTCCCACAAATGGATGCTTCACAGGGACATGCTTCTGGATATTGTCCACCAGTGGGTTACTCCTCAAATAGACCTATTTGTCCTCCCTCTGAACAGACAGCTTCTGTATTTTGTGCTAGAATCCCAAGTCCTCTGGTGTGGAAGGTGGACGCCCTCTCTTTTTCAAGGAAGGTGATGTTTCCTTATGCTTTCCCTCCCATTTCCCTCATTCCAAATTCAACAGACCATCCCCAAAATCTTGCTGGTGACTCCCTTTTGACCAAGACAGTATTGGTTCCCTCTTCTTCTGCATTTAGCCAAGGGCAGTCATCACACGTTACCTCACAGGGTGGACCTACTCACACAAGACAAGGGATCTTACATTCATCCCCACCTGTCCGCTGTTCAACTGACTCTGTGGATGATAGGATTTTTTGATTCCACATAGACACTTTATTTTCTGAGGATGCGCTTAGGGTCCTACAGGGGGCCAGGAAACCCAATACTAGGAAATCCTACTTAACCAAATGGAAGACATTTTCTGTTTGGTGTCTTTCTTGTAACCTGGGTCCACTTTATATAGATGTTCCTTTTGGCTCTCTCTTATCTGTGTCAGTTGCTCAATGCTGGGTTGGCTTATTCTTCTGTTAAAGCCCACTTATCAGCTATCTTTGCTTGTCTGCCTTTATCTCCTCCTTTAGCTTCTAGATTTGAACGTAAACAATGTCTTAAAGGCATCCTTCATATTAGGCTTCCCAGATAGCCTGTTCCTCCTTCCTGGGATCTTAATTTTGTTTTAGAGAAATTGATTATAGTTCCTTTTGAGCTTGTGACTCCAGCTTCCTTGCAACATTGCTGTTGGAAGACTGTTCTTTTGTTCGCCCTTACTTCTGCCAGATGGGTGCGTGAGCTTCAAGCCCTTATGGTTTGTTGTTCTTTTCTGGGTTTTCATAAGGACAAGGTGTCCTTGCATACTAATCCTTCTTTTATGCCCAAAGTGGTGAATTTGCACACTTTTTTCCCCTTCTCCACAATCTGCTAGTGAGAAGATGCGGCATATGTTGGATGTGCATAGACAACTCAGATTTTATTTGGATAAGATTAAGACTATTAGGACATTTGATCAGCTCTTTGTGTCCTTTTCCCCAGGTCCTTGGGATTAGCTGTATCCAAGCATACTAGTTGTTCTTGGATCTCAAAAGCTATTTCTTTTTGTTATTCTTATCATGGTAAGAGCCTTCCTTATTCTGTTATGGCTCATTCGACTAGAGCTGTGGTTCTGGTGCTTTTTTCAAGGGTTTGTAAACTAGCTGTATTGTTGAGACAGCTACCTGGACTTCTGTGCATACATTTACTAAGCACTACAAGTTGGATGGACTCTCCAGAGCTAGAGCTAGTGTTGCTAGGGCCATCCTTCATGGCTTCCTATAGAGCTCTGCTGGTCCTTCCTCCTCCCAAGTTTCTTCTTGAGTGTTGGCATTCTTCATAATGTTATGAATACAGTTGTGTAAAATCTTACCATAATGGTAAATGTGCTTCTTTTCATTGTTGCAGTATTCACTCCCTCCCTCATCCTTCTGGTCCATTTGTCTTCTGGATGTACTGAATATCTCTTTTTTCTTTGGACTGGCATTCCTACTGGGGCTCTCAGTTCTGAGGATGGTATATCCAGATGCCACTTTTATGCCCTACATTACACGAGGAGCATACGTGTGACATATGGTGTACTTAAAGCAACGTAAGGCTTTGGTGTACTGGATGGATGTTGGGCTGCACTAGGCAGGGGATCCCTAATGTTATGAATACTGCAACAGTGAAGAGAAGGACATTTACCATTATGGCAAGATTTTACACAACTGCACTTTTTGTTCTTTTTGTTGATATTAAAAGCCTGGCATTTTTGGTACTGTGTTCTATAGACCACAAACTCAGTGCTGCAGTTTCCGTAGTTTTGTTATAAGTGCTGTAAAAAACATCTTTGCTGCTCATATATTGGCAATACTTACAATAAGATGGACTGCAAGGGAAGGTGCCTCATGGAAGCTCCCGGGTAATTGGGTTGCTGTGATATTCAACAAAGTCCCAAATGTTCCAGTTCTTCTGATAGTAAAACTAGGTTTAGGTGGAAGTATTTTGCTGAGTATGTTATTATCCCAGATAATAATCCAGCTCTCAGTAATCGTTTTCTTGAGCTCTTGAAAGTCCGTAGGGTATGTCATACTCATATTGATGTTGTGTTTGTCTGTCGTCGGTGTGTTTCCTGAGATGCCTGTGGGGTCTTGGGTTGTGGAGGTTGATGTTATCAAGAAGTTTGAATCTATGGGTTTGCTGAAAATAATTGGGTCTAATAGTCCTTTTATGAGTTTTAAGATGTATCCTCTGGTGGGAAAGTCCTTTTTCTAAGTCTTTGATGTTCCTGGTAAAGTCAGCCATTTCTTTAGAGACTCATGCCATCCTTGGGATTTGATGATGTTCATTTTAGTCCTGAAGGGATGCATGTTATTTTGGTGCAGAAGTAGGTTGACTCTGGTGAGTCTGTGGTATAAATTCTTTGTAAGTTTTTTTTTGACAGAAGATTTGCTGACCTGAATGTCCAGGAAATGTACCATCTCATTCTTTGGAAATGTGGGGAGTTGTTGGTCTGTCTGAAGCATCTGTCGTCAAATTTGAAATAGTTGATGTTATGTTGCCCTATCTCACCTTCATTCTTACAATGATGGGTTCGGAACTGATCCTCGGCTCCGACTTGGCCGAATACTTAGCTGAAAGTCTCAAACCTGTCTTTTGGCAAGAAGATATCCCAAAATGCAGTGGTGTAATTCCCCAGATGTCATTTGCCGCTTTGAGGTTGAATGCACTCATCTTGGCCGTGGCTAAGTTGTGATATATTTTTTCTATTACCTTTGTCAAAAACTTGCCATTTTTGCATATATTTAGCTTTAGTCATATTAGGTTTAACTCGTTGTGTCTCTTTGCTGCTCTTTGTTAAATAGTGATAGTTTTTTTTCCCCTTTAGCAAGGCTTTTGCTGTCACTTTCTAGGCCCCTTTGGTATCCCGTGTAGTGGTTGTTTGTTTGTTAGTGTCTCTATAGCTCATTTAAGTTAGAGAGCCATATGCCCATTTAAGTTAGAGGGCTTTTACTGTTTTATTGTTTTGTTTGGGAAATAAAACCGTTTTAGTTAGAGGTTCTAGTTTTCTTCCCCTGGTTGTCGCTCCTTGTGTTGTTCTATAGTAACCTTTGGTTTAGCTTAGTATATTAGTCTTAGCTAATAAAACTTTGTTGTTGTTGTTTTGTTAACGCCTTTAGGGTCTTAACTTGAAAATGTCTAAAGACGAAAAAGAGAGAGAACATAAGCCTTCGGGCTTTAAGAAATGTCAAAAGTGCTCGCAAAAAATGTGCATCCACAGATGGACATGTTTGTGTTTATTGCCTTGTTGCCAGTCATCTCCAAGAAGACTGCACCTTCTGTCATTCATTTAGTGCTAGAGGTCTTCAGGAAAGAAGAAAAAGTTGATTCTAAAAGGGCTCTTAAAGCCTTCCTTTGAGGAAGCCATTCATTGCTCTTCCTCCTCTTCTTCTTCTCCTTCCTCAAAAAAGGATAAGTCTCATAAAAGACAATCTCCTGCTACATCAGCTCAGTCAGAGCTGCCAGTCAAACTTCCAAAAATTTCAGAGGCCACTACTTCCTTGGCTTCACAGTCCCCAGAACCATCAGAAGTCCTTTTGGTTGATAGGCCTGGTACTTTGACACCAAAGCCTTCTGAGCCACAAGATACCTCCACTTGGAGCCAGTCCATCGAGATTTTTCCGGTTTCTCTGACTTTGAGATCGCCAAGCCTCCATAGATCTCGATCTCCTTACCTATCTTCCAGGTCTACAAGGAGCTTATCAGATGATGACGTGGAACAGGTGGTGCGCAAACTCCTCAAGTTGCCGGCGCTAAGTTATTCACGGCTCCCACCCATTTGGTCTCTGAGCCTACTGTGCCCACTGTTGTTCCTCCTCCAAGCCAAGCTGGTCCTTTGGAGTCAGAGTGCTTAGTACCACTTACTGTGGACCCATCGGTTCCGGGACTCCCTTTGGTGTTCACAGAGCCGACATCTGCTCCGACTCTTCTCAGTTCCATTTGGTAAGTCTGGGAGCTGAGGTTCCCTAGTTGGCCCCGGGGGATTCTCGACCCTGATCTTCTTCAGTGCTGAGCTTTCCCCTTGGAGCATTGGCTTGGGTTAGTTCGGCTCCCACATCAGCCTCGGTTCTGTTGCCTTCCTCTGTCTCTTCAGAGCCGAGGGAGTCTTCGGAGCCAGCAGGATCTGCCTTTGAGGTGATGAGGAGCGTGTTGTCTACCCATTCAGCACCACAGAAGGATACCAGTACTCGTCCCCCCAAGTTATGGGCTGCTGTCTCAGCACCACCCATTCCTCAAGACAGCAGAGACCCAGAGCCTCTAGATCCCCCATTGGGTGAACCCGTCTCATCCGAAGCCTCCCCAGAATATCCTTCTGAGGAGCCACTTCAGAAGAGAACCTGCAAGAGGAATCATGTTGACTCCCCAGATGAGTCTATCACTTCAGACACTGACCTCCATGAGTCAGAAGGGTCCCCATGCTCATCCTCTGATGATATCTCATTTGCAGATATTCTAGAGATCCTCAAGCAAAGAGGCGGCTGGCAGACCACCACCCCTTCTGATGAGGAGTCAGTGTACCTGAAGGCTTTTGGGTCTCAATCTTCAGCCTCCTGGGTGTCTCTGCCTTTCGATGAACTAATGGACCTGGTTAGTCGAAAGGCATGGGAATCACCTGACACTACAGAACCGGTCCCTCAGAGGCCAAACAAATTTTTGTCAGCTCCTTCGAGCAAGGAATTTCTTAACTAAGGGAGTACCCGTAGATGCTATGGTAGTGGCAGCAGCAACCAAGAAGGAACTTGCAGAGACTTCATCATCTGTTCATCCTCCGAATAAAGACTCTCAAACAATGGACAGATACGGGAAGTGTATCTTTTCTTCAGCGACTTTCTCACTGTGATCACTGAACTACTTATCCCATTTCATGAGGCTACATAGATATCTCCTGAAAGAGCTAGGAGATACTCCACAAGGTTCATTAGCTGCGGGGGTGAATGAGAAGGTCTCCTCCCAGCTGTCCACCTTAAATTCTATTGTCAACTCTTCCATGAGGCTCATATCATATGCAGCAGATGGAGCGAGCAGGGCAGTGGGTTCTGGAGTTTCCTTTAAGAGACACTCCTGGATGCACTTGTGCAATTTTGCAGAGCCCTTTAAGTCTACCTTTACTAACACCACTTTTGATGGTTCCTCACTCTTTGGACCCAAAGTAAAAGACTCTCTAACCCAGTGTGAGCAGGAAGGGAAAACACTCTGTGCCATTGGAGTACATTTTTCTGTACCTTCAAGACCTTATCTTAAAGGTCAGAAGAGCCGAAAGATGTGGTTCAACAGATCCCAGAGATTTTTTCCAAGGTGCATGGGGGTGATACCTTCCCCAGGGACATAGGGGGAGGTAATAATGGCAGACACCACCCCAGAGGCAGAGAGGCCTCACAAAACCAGGGTGACCACGATTCCTTTCACGGATGCCCTTATCAGCACTCCTGAAAGGAGGCCCAACTCCTCTACTCTGGAGGCAGTCGGGGGACATTTATCAATGTACCCAGAAGCTTGGTGAAATGTCACAAACAACAAATAGGTACTAAATATAATATCTAGAGGATACTTCATCCCTTTTTCCAAACCTGTTCCACAGACCAAAACAATTCCAGATGTTCCACCCAATCTAAGGGAACAAGCAACTATAGAAATTCAATGGTTGCGCCACAAGAGTCATCCAAGAAGTCCCTGCAAACCAAATAGGATTTGGAACTTACTCAAGATTCTTTTTGGTGCCAAAAAGAACAGGGGACTGGAGGCCCATATTAGACCTAAGCAAGTTAAATGAATATGTCAAGAAGTCAAAGTTCCGAATGGTGACACTGCAGTCTATACTTCCCTTTTTGGGGAAAGACAATTGGATGTGCTCAATAGACCTTCAAGATGCTTACTACCATATAAAAATGGACAGGACATCAAGAAGGTACATATGCTTCCAGCCGGGAGCCAGCCATTACCAGTTCAGAGCTCTGCCCTTTGATCTCACTACAGCCCCCAGAGTGTTCACCAAATGTATGGCAGTAGTCATGGCTCACTTGAGAATTCTAGGATTCCATGTGTTTCCCTATCTAGACGACTGGCTCCTATCTGCCACCACCAAGCATCTACATCTACAAGCCAGGAACCTAACTTTGGGCATATGCAGTCAGCTGGGCATTACAGTAAATTTTCAAAAATCTGCCTTGTTGCCTTGTCAACATATTACATTCATAGGTGCAGATCTAGACACTTCATCTATGGTAGCACGTCTTCCAACAGAAAGAGTTATAGCATTCAGACAGCAGACACTTCACCTCCTTCCCAAGAACAAAGTGAAAGTGAAGATAATTCTATGATTAATAGGAACAATGGCCTCCACGATTACACTGGTCCCTCTTGCCAGAATGCACATGAGGATTCTTCAGTGGCTATTATTCTCCCAATGGTCACTTCAGGAACTTCCAATGTCTCATCCGATCAGAATAATGGAATCTTGCAAGAACTACTTAAGATGGTAGATGCACTGCACTCATGTGACAATGGGCAGAACCTTTGTTCCACTTCAACCAATAGTTACAGTGACCACGGACGCTTCCAAGATAGGGTGGGGGGGGCATTATCTGGGAAGAACAGTCCAAGGTACATGGCAAGAACATGAAGCTCACTTGCACATAAATGTTCTAGAGATGAGAGCAGTGCTTCTTGCGTTGCAAGCACTTCAAGACTCTCTTCCTCTAGGGACTATTGCGATTCAGTCAGACAATATGTCTGTGGTTTGGTACATAAACAAGCAGGGGGGAACCAGATCTTACCCCCTTTGTCAAGAAGCCCTAAGAGTATGGGAATGGGCAGTTTCTTCCCAGCGCTTTCTAATCGCAATGCACATTCTGGGGAAGTCCAACGTGATAGCAGACAAGCTGAACAGAGCAGTCCTAATGCCTCACAAGTGGTCTCCCAATCACAATGTAGTGGAAATGATTTTCCAAACATGGGGACATCCTTGCTGCAATCTCTTTGTTACTCCCCTGAATGCCAAGTGCAGCAACTACTTTACCCTAATCCCCCCTCCAGGGGAGACACCAAGAGATGCTTTTGCTCACGATTGGCCCTCGGGACTTCTATATGCCTTTCCACCATTTCCTCTCATACCCAGAGTAATTCAGAAAGCACAATGCTTGGGAAGCAGGATAATTCTCATTGCTCCTTACTGGCCTAGCCAAGTTTGGTTCCCCTTCCTTTGGCCTCATCTTCAGGAGAAGCCTTGGATTCTGGACCCAGTACCAGATCTGCTGACTCATATGTCAGGGAAGCTTCATCCTTCTCTCCACATCCTAAAACTGACAGCTTGACTGCTCCCCTTCCCAGTTTAGTCAGGCTTCACAATTTCACTCCTACGGTTAGACATATCTTAATGTCCTCGCACAAAGCTTCCACTAGAAAACTGTATTCTAGTAAATGGAAGAGGTTTTCCCTTTGGGCTGAAGTTAGGAACAGTGATCCTTTCTCTGCACCTATTCATTCTATTTTGGAATTTTTGGCGGAACTTTTTCAACAAGGCTCAGCTGCAGCAACCATCAAGGTTCAACTTGCTGCAATTTCAAATTTTCATATTGGTGATTCTACTTCTAACTTAATGTCAGATAGGTTGTGCAGAGCCTTCTTAAAAGGTGCTTCCTTATTAAGACCTCCCTTTAAGGAACCCCTTTCTCCTTGGGATCTAAATTTTGTTTTGTCTCATCTCACGTTGCCTCCCTTCGAACTCTCTTCATCTTCAGACCTCAAGTTCCTTTCCTGGAAGACCTTGTTTCTAGTGGCTTTAACTTCTGCTAGAAGGGTGTCAGAATTGCAAGCTCTTTCTTTTAAACCACCATATTTGATTTTTCATAAGGATGGGGTATCCTTACGTACAAACGCATCCTTTCTACCTAAAGTCTCTTCTCCAAACAACATAAACCAATCCATTGAACTTCCAGTGTTCTTTCCTAATCATAGCAACAAGGCAGAGTACAAATTACATCAAGAAGCAAATAAGATATCCGCCACAGAATCCAGACACCAAACGAAAGTTGTTTCAAAGTGTAAAAATCTTTTATTACAAACAAAAACAAGAAGAGTATCCACAAGCGCTTTCACTTGGATGTTCCAAGCTTTGTCAAGTAGTTTTAATATTCCCAAGCAACTGTTTAAATAGTTGTTAGGCTCTAATTAAGCCACAAAACTTGTACTTCATTAACCAATTGTCATTAATAGTTAACACTCTTGTGAACCAATATTGGGCACTAAAATTCAGTTACCATTGTTATTTGCTGTGTACTGCATACAAATTCTGCAGTTTATCATTTGTTTAAACTACAAGCCAGTGCATGTAGAAGTCATTACAAAACACAATGTTTCTTTAAACTGAAAACCCAAAAACACATAAGGGGATGGACCCATTTGCCATTCAGACCAATAGTATCTGGTAGTGGTGGTATTACAGAACCACTAGCTAAATTTGTAGACTTTGTGACCAAAAAGTACACACATCTACTGAAAAATGTGTGCAAAGACTCATGGGAGTTTTTGAAAGATGTACCCTGTGATAGTTTTGACCCAGATCTTTTAATGGTAACGATTGACATCAAGGATTTGTTCCCAAGTATACCACATGAAATTGGATTGCAGTGGTTCAATGATTTTTTCATTCAAGAAACTGACCTGAATGGTAACTTAATAAATCTAATGACAGAATTTATGACCATTATACTTGAGAACAACTTGGTGTTTTTCAATGGAGAAACCTTTAAACAACTTAAAGGAGTGGCAATGGGGGCACCATGTGCTAGCATTTATGCAAATGTAATACTCCATAGATGGGAGTCAGAATTTGAAATTACCCCACCTTGGGATGGCCACATAATTTTTTATAGGAGATTTTTGGATGACATTTGCATTTTGTGGAAAGGAGCACAAGATTTATTGTCAGACTTTTTGGGACATATTAACAGTTCCACATCTTTTCTTAAGTTTATGCACACAGTAACAACAAATGAATTGCACTGGATGTCAATCTTTATAAAGACTACACTAAGAAAACTTTTCAATCAAAAATTTATAGAAAAGATTCTTTTTCAAACTCATTTTTGCACTTTCACAGTGCACACCCTTTTTCACAGAAAAAGGGCATTCTTAAAGGACAATTAATTAGAGCGTCCAGAATGTGCAGTACAGAGTTGGACTTCCTTAATGAGGTTAAAACATTACAAAACATGTTTTCAGAAAGAGGTTACCCTCTGGAATTATTTAAGGTATTACTGAAAGAAGTAATGGATAAAAGGAATACAACATATTACCCATTGGTGGGGAAGGGGGACACAAACAGAGAAATCATAGTTACCAAACGGAATGAATTCACTGGTCCCAAATTTATTTACACACATTGTGACCAAGCCCCTGAAATTGAAAGGATTATTAGTAAATGTTGGCCAGTACTTATGTCCAACGAAGAATTAAAAAACATATTACCACACAAACCAACATTTATTAAAAAGAAGGGAACAAATCTCAAAGAGATGTTCGAAAGGAAAAGAAGAGACAGAAGTGTAACCAAGAAATTGGGTACTTTTAAATGCGGAGCTTGTCACCAATGTCATGCAATTATAGATGACATAGGGGTATATTTACCTTCTAGAAAAATGAGGATAAAATCCCCCACACATTTTACATGTAATTCTAAGGGGGTTGTATATTTAGTGGTGTGCATGTTCTGCAAAAGTTTTTATGTTGGTAAGACGGAAAGGGAACTTAGAAAAAGAATGTTTGAGCATTTTTACAAAATAGCAAAGAATAAAGAAACTAATGCACTATATAAACATTCCCTTACATGTCCAAACCACAATTTTAAATTTATGGTAGTTGAGCAGGTAGAACAACAGCCTCGAGGGGGGACTGGGAGTCCACTCTCGAGTATAAAGAGCTAACATGGCAGTTAAGATTAGATGCCAGTAACTGGCCCGGTTTAAATGATACTATTAGTATCAAGCCAGTTTTAAAAATGAGAAGGGCCAGATTATAATCTACCTGCTACAATACATGTTTGTAGAAAGTTTACTAGAATGGTGACATTTTACATTTTTACACTTTATATTTTATATGGTACGATAAATTAATGGTAACAAGAGAAAATCATATATAAAAAAAAGGGGGGGGGGCTGGAAGGGTTAGAAAATAGACAATGTGTACCACTTGTTTTATTTATGTTTTTAAAGACAAACACATCTAAAAGGCACTGAATAGGTTTAAATTTAAAATTCAGTTTAAAGAAACATTGTGTTTTGTAATGACTTCTACATGCACTGGCTTGTAGTTTAAACAAATGATAAACTGCAGAATTTGTATGCAGCACACAGCAAATAACAATGGTAACTGAATTTTAGTGCCCAATATTGGTTCACAAGAGTGTTAACTATTAATGACAATTGGTTAATGAAGTACAAGTTTTGTGGCTTACTTAGAGCCTAACAACTATTTAAACAGTTGCTTGGGAATATTAAAACTACTTGACAAAGCTTGGAACATCCAAGTGAAAGCGCTTGTGGATACTCTTCTTGTTTTCGTTTGTAATAAAAGATTTTTACACTTTGAAACAACTTTCGTTTGGTGTCTGGATTCCGTGGCGGATATCTTATTTGCTTCTTGGTCTGTGGTTCTACATTTGGTTTTACAAATTACATCAACTGGATGTGCATAGACAACTCAGATTCTATTTGCATAGAACCAAAGACTTCGAAAATCTGACCAATTATTTATATCCTTCTCTGATGCAAAAAAGGATCCTCAGTCTGAAAAACTCCTCTTTCCTATTGGCTTTCAAATTGTATTACATTAATCTATAACTCAAATCACAAGGATTTACCTTTCAAAGTGAAGGCTCATTCCACTAGAGCAATGGCTACGTCATCTGCTTTTTAAGCCAGAATACCCATAGATAATATTTGTGCAGCAGCTACTTGGTCTACCCCGCATACTTTTATCACTCATTACAAAGTGGATTTGGCCTCCATTGACAGGGCATCCTTTGATTCCACGGTGCCTAAAGGTGTACTCCCATGAGCCACCCAGGGAAAAGGTGCTAGGAATGCTGTCCCATCATTGTAAGAATGAAAGCGAGATAGGACAACATAACATAAAGAAGTTATGTACTCACCATAACGTTCCATGTTTGTTGTCCATCTCGCCATTCATTCTTAAGAACCCTCCCTCCTTCCCCCTGCCAAGACTCCTTGTGGACCTGGTAGATTTTTTTACTGCTTTCAGGGGTTCTTTGTCTCAGCTTGTTTCTCCTTCCAGTACATATAGTATGAACTTGGATATATATTTATATGTATATGTTTGTAGATATGTATATAGTGTACATATTGTTCAGTATTAACAGCAAACAAGAGCTGGAGAATTACACCACTGCATTGTGGGATACCTTCTTGCCATGAGCCAGGTTTGAGACTTTCAGCTAAGTATTCGGCCGAGTCGGAGCCGAGGATCGACTCTGAACCCATCATTGTAAGAATGAACGACGAGGTGAACAACAAACATGGAACATTTTGGTGAGTACATAACTTCTTTTTTCCCCAGAAGAAGCCTTAGTAGTCTGCTGAGGATTTCAGTTTCCTCTGGGGGACTGTTCCAAGGGTCTTGACTCCTCCATTCAGCACTAGTACTTCCTTCCCCAAGCCTCTGTTAATTCTTCCCCAGGTGTGATAATATGCCACACATGCATGGCGTAACCTTGATTTGTAATCCCTCATAATTTGATCCAGTGCACATGGAAGGTTCACTTTTACCCTCATGTTGAGTCATTGTTCAGGGATTTTTAAGAATACACAATGGTACCTCCTTTTTACTTTTACTCCTTACTTTTAAGACGCAGCTGAATTGTTTTCTCTCCTGCCCAGTAAACCTCCTGTTCAATCTCACCACCGAGAACCTACAGTATGGAGAATCTCTTTATTTAAATGCTGCCACATCTTGGCTTTCAGGCCTTTAAATAGATAGGCAGGTAGATTTGCGGACATGGCAAACAAAACCCAGATAAAGTGTTAGACCGAAGTATTTGTATTTTCTTTTCTTTTTCTTTTTCATGTTTATTTTTATTTTATGTTCTGATGCATTTGCTATTATTTCCTGGAGTACACCCTTCTATCCAAATAGGCAGATCTCATGAAGCACCTCTGTAGCAAAAGCACCACTTAATGTTTACTGTAAGCCCCATTAAAAACATGCTGCTTTTACAACTTACTGATTCATTGAAAATGAAATATTGGTAAGTGTGTTTTTAGTATTCATATAATTCCCAAGTATTCAGACAAACTTAAAAACTGATGACTACTTTATCATACTGCTTAAGTCTTATAAATGATTTATACATAACAATAATAACACATTTTACTAGGTTTGATAAGCTTAATGAAACAAGACATGATTTTCTTTGTTATTTTTAGTATTCTGGGCATTTTACCAGCACTTTAAGGGTTAAGGATGAAAGGCAGTCCTATATTCCCCAAAAGGTGCACCCCTCTGCCCATCCCATAAATGAAGCATGCCCAGGGGGTGTAGCTAAGATTACTGACCACCTTACATTGTTCATGATAAATTACAGCTCAGTTGAACTCTGAGAAACTGCTTTTCTGCCTAACTGCATTGAATAAAAGGACTGATGCAGAATGAATTGTCTCCATGCTTCTTTCTGTCTTTGACCAAACCTAACCTGCTAGAAAATTCTTTAGCAAGTAACTTTGCTCCCTAGCAGCCAGGCAAGAAAAATACTTTTGCTTCTTCATGGAAGCTAATGTGGCACTGGTAACTTGAACTGTGCAAAAGAAAAAGGTATCACACTGATGCTTTTAATCTGAGACATGATTGGCTCCCATGGCCCTTACAGGTAACTGTAGGATTTTTAGCTTTACTTTTTATTGTTACCTCCTCAAGCAAGGAGGTTGGCAGCATGTTAGTTATTAATGTCTTTATGAGAGCTTGGTATTTTGGGTTATTTATTTGATTCCCATCATAATACAACTGTACTCTCTGTAAACTAGTCAATAAAAGGACAATATGGATCAGTTATGGTTCAGGAAGATTATCTCTAAACCTTCCTTTACAATGGATTTGGATCTCGACACCCAAAATGGATGCGACTCTGATTCTCCCACCAAGAAGTAACTACTGCAGCAACTGGAAAATAACCACTGTAATCTAAAAAGCCTTTAATGGGAAGTATACCTAAATTATTGCCTGGAAAAATGATGAGTACCCAAAGGATTGAAAATCCAAAAAAGACACTGCTGCCGTGACATCAATGATGATGTAATTGAAAAATGGAACTATATCCTCACAGATACTGGACAAAGACTAGTGTGATTACTACTTTTGCACAATAAGGCCCAACAGTCTTTGACCAAGGCCAATCTTATTAAACACGAAGCAGCATGCAACACACTAGGAAATAAGACCCCAGTTTCATACCTTGATAGAAACAATCAATAAATTTAACAAACTCAAAGTTAAGAAAATGAAGAGAGACCTCATTGAAGCTCAAGACATGGATCATACCCAGGACTACAACCACACACAGAAAAGGAACTGCTACATTAGAAGAGGTTACAAAAACACCAAAAATGCATTCAAAGTTACCCCCTGACCTACCTTTAAGCCTGCCTTTTTTGGATTATTCTACTCCTTTGAATACCAATACACCATCACAGGTTTTTCAAGTGGGCCACACCTCATCAAAACTGGAACCCAGACCCATGAACCAAATGAACGTAAAAACACCCAGGCAATATCTGACCACACCAAACCACTCAGGCCCATCCCCACAACCACCCCATTCCAAGGAGAACTGACATCCCTGACTGACAAATTCCCCAGTAAGCAATCATTAACAGAGACATTGAATATGGCAGGGAAATAGATACCTGAAATATTTATAGAAACCTCCCACTGAACTTCCCAATTGCCAAGATTGAAGGAAGAAAACAAATGCACAAGAATAACCAAAGTTTGGAATCATGTTATGAATTCACTCACCAAAAGTAAGACGTTCGTAAAAGGCCTCACTTTATCCCTCAGCAAAGAAGAAGCTTAACTCACAGGGAGGCTCAACCTGAAAATCTTTTTTCACAGCGAAGACAAAACCGGAGCCCCTCAGAAATGGAGATTCACCAAAAATGAAAAAATACAGCAGCTTTTGTCCTGGTCCAAATGCCACAGTCATGGCATTTAAGAAAAAATGCTAAGCTGATATCTGTAAGATCCTAAAAATACCCCCCCCCCCCCAGAAGAAATTCTTTAATATCAAACCTAACAAACTCTTGGCTCTTAAAAACTTAAGCAGAGACCTGACCAGAAGAGTGATGAAGGCAGACAAAGGAGGTGGCCTTCTTATCACTGACAACACCTCTTACAACAAGATGATTTTATCCATTTAGGAATGCAGTATTGGTGTTATTAGGAATAATTTCTGAAGAGACATGCTTCGGCACCAAAAGCAGACTTGGAACCAAATTATAGATGTAAGACTAGGGGACAAAACTGACTTTTTATGCAAAAAAGTGGAATGTCTGTAAACAGTTTTGAGGTAATGGAAATCCTGGTTATAATGATGATGCCTTCTTGGGCACCATGGTAGACAAAGTGCTTAATAATGATGATGCCTTCTTGGGCACCATGGTAGACAAAGTGCTTAAGTTGATAAAACCAACTATTTTAATTAGAGGACAGACTGATAATTGAGAAGAATTATATAATGTCATCTCTAGTTTGTGGAACATCTGTAAGCATTTGATTGTCAATGACCACAAACTTTCTGTAAAACAGAATTTAACCCAGCATTTGTAAGTGAAGCAGTGACCCCCAAAGCAAGCAAATTTAAAGCTGTGTAAAAATTGCATAATGGAGGGGAATAAAGCTAAGGATTGTTGGTCAGGGGGAGGAGGAAGAGCAAGACAAGCCCAAAATAAAGGGATACAGACTTGTGGAAGAGTGGATGAGCTAGAGAGAGAGAGAAAGAATGCAGATGCTGTTGGTAGTGATATACCTTTCATAGGCCTGAAGAAAAAGACTGATGACTTGGAGAAGAAAGTTACCTGTACACTTGAGGTAACTGAACTCTTTACTGGGTAGGTGACCAAAATTAAATATTTCATTGACCATCTACTGCCAAGTGATGGAGCAGCAGAGCTTCAGGGACTGGGAGGACATCATTATTTATTTATTTATTTACTTATTTGCATTTGTGTACTGGGAGGTCTACTGGGCCAGGGTGAGCCAATTTTCAGTAGAGGCCCAGGGAGAAAAGCTCCAAAAAACAAAACAAGATAAAGCTACAGAATCAAAATACAGAAATCAAGCAGTGATGATACAGACACTAGATTACAGAATTGGTGATACAATAAAATAGATAATACTAGTTATACAGATGTTAGATTTTAAGTATGCAAGCCAAACAAGAATACAGTTGATGACATGGGATAATAGCGAATGTGTGAACAATACAGTTTTGCAGATTTGCAGTAGAGAGGGAAAGATGGAGAGTAGCAGGTTAAAGATACTGAAAGTTGGATATAGCCTTAGAGCTATTGTTTTATAGGCATCAAGAATGAAAAGAAGATATAGTAGGTAGCTGATATAGTAGATTATGTGAGGCTGGGTGGCACATGTTGGACTTAGTAAGCTGCAAGCACTGAATGTATATATGAGGAGTCTGAGCCATAAGTGAGATGAGGAAAAGTAGGAAGGCTAGGAATATTGGATTTTTTATAGTCAGTGTTGGTACCTGTAGATAGCCAATGGTAGAAGAAGTGCTGTTTCAGTGAAGTCTTAATGCATTCAGGGTTGCTAGTAGACCTAATTGAAGAAGTGAGAGCGTTCCATAGTTTTGCTTTAGCACATGGGTAATGCATTTGACTGGTGGAAAGGTTAGGTTTTGCTACATTAAGGAGCATCTTATTGACTGATTGCAGAGGTCTGTTACGATGATATATGGTGAACAGAGAGGAGAGGAGAGGGCAGGACAACTAGAAGGATTATAGGTTAGCTTATGAGCTGTGGTTAGTTGCACATATATTAGATGTTGGGGAAGTTCTAGCCAGTTTAGACACTGAAGTGATATGCAGTGGTTGGGAGGAGTGTTTAGAGCTGGTTACAAATTTTGCAATTTTATTGTAGCATGAGTCCAATTTGAATTTAAGGGAGGACTGTATATTAATAAGGATGGGTGAACCATAGTGCAAAGATGGAAGTAGAAATGAAAAGGCAAGGGATAGTCTTGCTGCATAGATGAGGAAGTATTTGTGCCTGTACAGGATGCCTAGTTTCTGATTTTTTTGATGTCTGTGTTAATATGCTGGTCGAAAGTTGGGTGTTGGTCTATGACAACCCCTGGAAGTTTGTTATATGGGACTACTTCAAAGCAATTCTTGTTGAGTGAGTTCATGGTAAATTCATTATTGTTTAGGAGTGTTGTATTTTGGGGGGTGAATGACATGTTTGGTTTTATTAGCATTTAAGGCTAAACGGTTATTAATCATCCAGGTTTCAGTGGAGGTGAAGGCATTTTGGGTAAGTGTAAGTAGATCTGAAGTAGACATGGCCGTGCAGCAGATGGTGGAGTCATCTACATATTGGATGACATTAGTATGTGGTATACTGGTGTGGAAATATTAATGAAAATGCCGAAGAGCAGTGGACCTAGTATAGATCCTTATGGGACTCCAGTGTTGATGTTGAGGAAAGAAGAGGGATTGGTGCCATCTGGTTGCTTGTTGTTTGTAAGGTAGTCAGAAAACCAGCCTAGGGTAGGGGGAGATGTACCTAAATTGGAGAGTTTGGTCAGAACAATTGGGTGGGAGACAGTATCAAATGCCTTGGAAAGGTCAAGAAATAGTGAGAAGACAAGGTATCCTGACTCTCGAGCATGGCTGACTGTATCCAAGAAATATATGAGCAGTGGTTGTGATAAATATGAATACCAGTGGGTTTTACACCCTTGATTACAAATGTACTAGGAAGTGAAATACTCCAAATACAAAAGTATTTAGTGGATATATGTAATTGGAAACTGTTAAATTGATCATCTCAGTCTCTGATATTGGTGAGATTAAATGGTCTCAGGGCAAACAGTGTCAAAAAAACAAGACAGCATGATTTAGTGCAGTTGTTACAAATGTTACCGACATTTCATGTGGAGTTAGATAATGTAACGTAATTATGAGGACGTTTTTGATACCCATCAAAATAATGGAGGAATAATTCCAAACATTGTACTTAAAGTGAACCCACAAAAAGTATCCTATAAAATGGAAAACCATTTTGTCAGCCAACAGTCCTTACTGAGTAGGTAAAAAAAGGGTCGTTCCTTTAAAATTGTTGACTGTAAAGAACTAAATAAAATTATCTCCAGAACCCTTTCTGCTCACCCATGACATTTCAGTCAAGATTGCATGAATCAGTGAGGATATGAAACTGTTCTCCACTCTTGATATCAGTAATGTGTTTTGGGTGTTGCCCTAGACTCAGAATCATAGTGGGCATTTGCTTTCACTGTGCAGGATTAACAGTATGCATGGACAACGCTGCCTCAGGATTTCCAGCAGTTTTCTGTAAGGTAATCCAAGATATCCTAAGACCAATAAATTGTACTTGAATGTCAACCAGTGTACATCAGTTACATTTTGTTGGGTACAGAAAATGAACGATAACATTTGCAAACATTAGAGGAATTATTTGAGATTTTCATGAAATGAGCTAAAATTAAATCCCCCAGAGTGCCAGTTTATGAAGATATAGGTGTCACTGGGCCAAGAGACATCAGTTGGGGGGAAAAAAGAAACTAATAAAGTTGCCACCTTTGCCAACCACTGTTGACAGGTCTATGACAAGGGCTAGGTTTTTGTTTTTTTTACTTCACCTGGCAGTAGATACTGATTAATCAGGAAAGACGAAGCCATTAAGAGACACCGTGGGCGAACCAAAAGAAGGTGTAAGTTCTAGAATGGTCTGAGAACCAAAAAGCAGCTTCCTTCAATTTAAAGGAGAAAAAGACAGTGAGTTCAAAGTGCAGTTTGGATTCTAGGAAATCACAATGAATGCTGTGCATTTCCAAAAAAAGATGAGACAGGTTTTATGTGATAGGTGTTACTCTGGAGCCCTCACATTAGTAGAAAAGGGTCATGGGGCATGCAGTAAACAAATTGTCATAGCACACTGGGGTACTGAAGCAAAACAAGCAATGCCCCATTTGTACCTCAAACCAAACAAATACTTTTCAAAAAATATTACATCAACCCTCTAATGTGGAGTATGAGAAATCTGGATGGAAATATAAACTTCCTGTCAGAATGTTTTGAATATCAGGCAGGAGACACGTTGAGTGTGCCTATTTAGAAAATAAGGAGGAGCAATTGACAGTGATTGCCTTACTAAATGAGGGACCCTCTAATTGGTACACAGATGGGTCATGATACTGAGAAACAGCCTAAGGCAAATATTTGACCCTGTAAGCTATATGCAGTCCTGATGAAGTTGAAAAGGAGGTTTACGTGAAAGATGCTCAGGTCAAAGAGCAGAACTTTAGATCATCAAAGAGGCTATAAAAAGGGATGTTTTACTTCCATGTATTATAAACATTTACCCTGATATGATGATAGTTTTAACCCCCATTCTGTCCATGTGGGCCAGGTGTGAGTTGCTTACTTCTCTGGGAAATCCTGTCATTTACTAGCACATATTAAAATGAAGTCTGTCATTTGCTGAAAGCAGTCTCTCCCCAAGCAGTTAGAATTAATAACAAAGTACATCAATAGTAATTAGAACATGAGAACTAATTTATAGGTAGGGACAGTTAAACTCAACTGAGCTTGGGGTATCAGCATTCTAGAAAAAAAGATCCTCACAAGAAAGGGTAAGGTAGTTGCTAGAACAGGTAAATGTAGACAATGACTGACTAACACCTTTACCCACAGTGTCAACAATTTCTTTGAGAACCCTTTCCCAGAGATTGAGGAGAAGGTACCCCATTTGACAAATCGCTGATGTACTGATTGAGGGGGTGGTTAAGATACTCAAGATGCATAGACGTGTACTCACCACAGATGAAATGGAGCCTCTAATGACACAGGGGGTTTCCAAAAGGACTGAAATTACATTATATTTCCATATCAAAGACCAAGCCAAACACTTCAGAGACCTGATGCAATACCTCTAGAGAAACTCAGAGCTAGAGCAATAAACTGAGATTCTTTTTGTTACACCATATAACATGGAAAAGTGGAGGGGAGTTTTCAAATGGACCTTACATAGAAAGATGTGCCTAGATCCAGAGGAGGGAAAAGTTGTTATATGGTTTGTTCTTAATACCATGGGGTACCGTGGGAGAGAAAAGTTAAAAAAAAATTATGTCTGCTAGGTAGTGGTAGTTTGAAATGTAGTAAATCATCCAAAACCATATTGACAGAAGCATTGATTATGCAATGCACAGTGCAGGCAAAGCACATAGATTTCCTCAGGCTTTGAGGCCTTGCAATATGATTTCAGTTTATCTTAACCCTAATAGATCACTACATTGCATAAATGGAGACACACCACTCTGAAGAGTATGACACACAAACAATCATGCAGATACTCCGTGAGTAGAGAATTCCTACTTGGGGAGTTCCATGAGAAATTCCTAGTGACCAAGGTAACCAGTGTTATCAGTAAGGTAAAACAAGCCATGCTCCAGTCATGGGGAGTAAAGCAGCAGTTTCATATTCCATAATACTCCTGAAGTTCAGAAAAAGGTGAAAGACCCAACTGGACCGTAAAGAAAGGTCTTAAAAAGATGAAAGAAAAGTATGAAAATAATTGGATCAAATCGTTACCCAGAGTATTAATGAAATTGAGAAATTCTCTCCAAAAATGTGAACTCAAACAATTTGAATTTATGACTGGATGACCCATTTACCTACACACAAAGGAAATACCTTGGGCGATGCCCAAGTAAAAGATCCAAATGTGAGACCATCTTACAATACCATATCTCAGACAGTGTAGGAATCTGGAGAAGCCCAATAATTTGAATTAGGAAGACAAAATAGCGTCTGGCAAAGTCATCAGAGAAGAATTGAGCCTGGTGAACTGGTTGTGGTTAGACATTTTCCAAATAACTTTAGGTGGGATCCAAAATAGGCAGGCCCATATGTGGTCACCAGAATGGGAATGGTAGCAGTCTGAGACTAGTTATATACTTAACAAGCTCATAAATGTGGTTGTAAACATTATTTTCAGATTAAGGCTGTTAATTGGAAAAGAGAGAAAACAAAAAAGGAAGTTCAAATAAAAGTAAATGTTGATGTTCATCATTCCCACTGCCTAAGTGACATTTGTGGTTATCTGGCAAGAGATTTCAAAAGCGTAGACTATCCTCCTTCCCTCTTTCTGTGACTGTGGATTGGCTATGCACATTCTTAGAGGGAAGACTGCAGCTGTCACAGGAAGTGAGTATTCAGTTTTTTTCTGCCATCCAAAGAAGAAAGTCCTCTGACTTCACAGGATTCTGTGCTTATTTATTTATTTAGCTTACTGCACAGATAAGCCCGATTTGGGGACCCCTTTCTCTCATTTTATTATTAGATTTATTCTATTGTTTATGTGTGTGTGTGTGTATTTTAATATTTTATTTTTGTCAGTGTTTGCAACAATTCCTGTGGGAATTTCTGCTCATAATAGAATATGTTCATTATATTAATCACTGTTAAAGTAGCCTGTGCTGTGTGGGTTAAATCCGTCTAAGGCTATAACAGCCGGCCAGCTTCCAAAGTTTCAGGGGAACCTCCCACATACCCAAACCATTAGGCAGCTTATACTGAGTTGCCTGAAAAGATAGGTTTGGATGGCAATCCATTCTGTACTTTCCTGCTTTCAAAGAGATCGCTGTTCTACAGGCTTTCGATTATCGCCTGTAGTCTTGTGCTTTTACATTGCTGGGTAGATAAGTTCCCTTTGGGGAAAAGCCCTCTACATTTAAAATGTTTTGTTTGAATATACTTTCCTGGTTAGGAAAGCTGTTTTTATCTAGAGGTTTATGTTATAATGGACCGTCAAGAGACTAGACTATACTTTTAAATGGGTACACATTTTTTCCTTTCAGTTTAAAAGTTCTTTGTAACATTTTAAAACCATGTTTTCTTTAAGTAACTGTTTTTTTCTTACATTTGTGAGGCTGACAAAGTATATTAAAGTGCTTTTTACTGCGTTTTGCTTGTAAAAAGGACTTTCCAGGACTGTGGTCACTAGTACTGTACTGGGGTGTTTTGCCTGGCTGCAGTCTCAGAATCTTCCAACAGATATAAAAATGAGATTGTAAATTCCCCTTTGGATAGATAGTGTTTGGACTCTGCTGTAGAGGTTATCAAAACGTGATGAGAGAGATAAGCTGATTCAGGGAATCTCTCAGATGTTTCAGCCCTCCTTCTCCAAAATTTCCAAGGGATTTTCTACACCCTTGTCCAGTTTTCACAAGAAACAAAATAGTCTCAGCAAAATGTTGGTAAACAGATGTTTAAGAAGTGATAGCAAGGGGTAAAGAAGACAGGAACCACACAACAAAACAAAGGACAGCAAGAGAAGTCAGAATGACCATTTAAGGGTCTGTGACCCCCCCCCCCAAACCCTGGCAGTCGCTTACCTGTTCCAGAAAGTCTGAATCTCCATTTATCTCTCTCTCTTTGGCAACAGATAGTTTCAGACACATGGGTTATAAAGATAATTCATTAAGGTTACAGATGGCAGTGGGAGTTAAATTCTCCCTTTAAAGGAGTAAAACATTCATCCTCCATACCTAAACTTTATTTTCCCCTGTCATTCAACATATTTTGTCTTCGGAAGTAATAGAGCTTTTTCTCCATCCCATTTTAGGAAGGGTTTTTTTCTATGATGTTTTGGTGGCAAAGAAAGAAAATGAGAAGGATACAATGGTATCTGAAGTCTCTGATCACAGCATCAGCACCCATTGTCTTTCCAAATCCCGTTTCAGACATTTGTAAAAAGGGAAGTCAGTTGGTGGAGACAACAGATATCCTTAATACAGGGTCTCCCCTTCTCCCCTAGCTGCCCCTACCCCCTGCTGCAAAGCAGTCAGTCACCACAGATGCTTTGGACTTTTGCTTGGGGAGCAATGAAGGAGGGATAAAAGATGCAAGCACATAAATATAAAAGAGATACTTGCTGTTATCAAGGCACTCAGCACTAGCTGAATCACCTTTGGTCCCCTGGACCTCTACAAGTTGTTACGATACTACTGTTTTCTTTCCTGAAGTCAAAAATGAGGGAGAAAGGTTATTCCGTACCTTGGATGTCCATAGACAACTCGGGTACTAGCTTGACAGAACTAAATCTTTCTTATCTTCGGCTCAGCTGTTAATTTAATGTGAAGGTTGAAGGGACATCCTGTGTCAAAACAAACTATTTCCACATAGTTGTTTCAGAATATTACCTTTTGTTGTTCTCACCACAACAAAAGTATTACAGGAATGGTCAAGGAGTTCAAGTGCAAAGGTTTTTTTTTTGCCAACATCACTTTGATTACATGCTATTTCCATATATCTTTTAAATGACATATTTAAACATTTCAATTTAGAATCTTCCCCTAAAACACTTTATACAAAACTCCTCTTGTATTAATGCATATCAAGATAAACATATTGTTATAAACATGACCAAATCTCCATTTTTCAAGTGCAAGGCATGTGGGGTCCTCAGGACGCACCAAAGGACATAAATGAACAAGAGACACTGGCTGTGATTCCTGCCTTAAAAGTTCTTCACCACTTTTGGATTCCAAATCCTCTTTTAGTGGTCACAGACAACACTACTGTGATGTGTTTCCCGAACAAAAAAGGGGGTACTAGGATATACCCTCTTTGCTAGTTTGCAGTAATGTCCTGAGAGCTGGGAGCTCTAGAGAATTCTCCAATACTTAAGGCCTCATATATTCTGTCAGAGCAAAATACAGTGGCAGCCATACTAAGCAGATCCTAGAGAGAGACCCTTGTGAGTGGAAGCTCCATATAGAGGTCTTCCAGGACATGATCCAGATGTGGAGAACACCTCAAGTAGATCTGTTTGCCTCCTTTCAGAAATATGAAAACATTCAGTTCAAGACGTCTTGCAGCCATGCTTGGAAGATGGATGCTGTGTCATTTCTATGTTCGGTAATGTTCCTGTTTGCAGAAACATGCAGACACAGTTGCACGCACATGCTGTTTCATGCTCCCTCTGTCTCTCTCTCTTGTTCTCTCACTCAGTATCTCTGTGACAGGTAATACCAGAGATGATTATGTCCTCACTGCATCTGCCTAGAATCTCTTGAGCTACCCAGTCTCACTGCGCCTCCCAAAAATGTGGCGTTAGGGGGTTGGCAGTTGCACTACAGCACATTTTTGGGATGTGCAGTGAGACTGGGTAGCTCAAGAGATTCTATGCAGCTGCAGGGAGGACATACTCATTGCTAGTATTGGAAATGATTATCAGTATGGGTGATAGGTTTATGCACTTTTTTGTCATTAAGATTCCACCACCTTGCCTAGAGTCTTTCCTGTGGTCTGAGAAACAGAAATATGGGGATAAACCAGGGAGGGTCCTTCAGCTAAGTTACTGAAATGGCTATAATTGTGATATTGTTCTCATTATTCTATATCTTTAATTAAACCCACTTATTTTTCATACTGCAGACATTTAGGAAAGCCATTGGCAGGTGCTTAAGATTGGAATTGTGAGTCATAGATCCAGGATTAAGATAACATTTTCCAGACAAAACAAGTAATGCAGTAGTTTAATGTTTTTGCAATTTCCAAAGAATTTTTGCAATGGTATATTTTAGTGAATGTAGTGTTAATAGAAATGTGATATGTTTTGGTTAATGAGATTTTGGATAATTTGCAATAGGGCTACCACTTATGTGATGTGATATGCATTGTTTGTGTTTACGGTATGTCATGCATAAATATATGTACTGTAGAAGATTAAGGATATGTATGAAGTATTGGATTATGGTGCTGATAAAAGAATGAAATAATAAGGAAAAATGTGTGAAGGTCTTTTTGTAGTGCAGAAGCAGCAGCTGACTTGAAGTTTCTGTTTTGTTATTGTATACAATCAAAGGTTGCAGTAGTGGAGGTTAAGCTTGTGTCACTCTAAATGTATTGTATGCTTTTGTTGGCATGGTATCATTGACATAAATATAATTACACAGAAGGTGGCTGAAAATTGTGGGAGGGAGAGGAGAGAAGATGGGAACACGAGGGAGCCAGTCAGCCTGTACATGTGCAATGCTAAATCTTGGTAGCACAAAAGTAAACGGAGACTCAGAGTATGCTGACCTCAAAGTAATACTTGAAATAGATGCTATTTAAATGTATGATGGAGAACACTGAAAACCACGAGCAGAAAATAGAGACAGTTTATGAAGTTATTACAAGTATAGCAGATAAAACAAAATAGCTATACTGAAAACAAAGAATTATTTGGGGTGCATGCTATCACTGTAATGTTAACTGCTGCTGACAGGTGTTCGGAATGCCTGTATCTAATGACTTAATATGCAAAGGATACATGTACCCGTACATTGCAAGAAAATCACTTTCAATGTCAGCATCAACTTGCACATGACAAAGCATACTGCTCAACATTCTTACAACACAGTTTCAGTATCTCGTATTTAACACAGACCTGCACTGCTTATGGGGAGCCGAGGTTGATATTACTGATAGTTTGCTCTTTTATACATACATACAAATATTTCAAGCATGGGCATTAAAAGCCCTAGCTTCCCAATATACCATGACACTTGTTCCCATAATAAGTGTCCAGGCGGTTCTTAAAATATCTAAACTAGTACTTGCTTTTGCAATTTTGTAGTCTGGTTCTCTGACAGAGCAGCTGATACATGAAACAATTAGTGCACTTCTCATTCCTATAGAATCTTCTACATAGGTTGTCTGATGATTCTCTAGTACTTTTTGATAACCCCAAACATTCCCAGAGGTAGTTGTCTCCAAATGTCCTATATACTTGAATAAGATCTCCTCTTAGATAGACTAGCCCTAGGGGTGGGATGTGGGAAACCCTAATTGAATACAGAGAATTATACTGGCAGCTGTTTTTAAATGCAAGTAAGAACCTAGGGTTAAATTATATGGTGTCTATAGCACCTGTACTGAAGCTTAGAGCTGCAAAGCTCTAACTAGAATGTTTTAAAAGATCTTTTAAACTATTTTTAAACCATTTTTTAAACTATTTTTATGTTTACAAGTGTTAAATTTAAGGTTTATTAAAATTTGAATGAATTTTTAAGTACACTTCATATCCTCACACAAATCTATTTATGTATTCAAGAAGTTTTAAACAATGGTGGATATTAATTTATGACACTTTATGACGCCATACTCTTGACGACTAATGACAACGTTTGTACAAATTACTAATGTTCTTTTACATATATTTTTTATATATTTTAACAAGTGGTTTATAGTGATCAATTTTATATTTTATGTTTTTTATCTAAATGAACCAAGTGTTAAAAGAGTTTACAAAACTGAATGGGTACAAGAAATTATGTTTGTCTTTTAAAAGTAATTTTTTTAAAAGCATTTATTTAAATTGTGTAATTCATGCTTTGGTTTTAAATAGCAATTATTTTTAATTGACTGTTTCTGATTGGGCAGTTTGTATTTTCACGTTCATATATTAGGTCTGTGTTTTTTAAAATGGAGTTGTTACTGATGAAGTTAAAGACGAAAACGTTTGGTGTAAACTATTTCATTGCGTGTTTGCACATACTGGTGGATTGCTTTGTGTGGATTAAAGCCTTTAAAAACCTTTGCTGGACCGGATTTATTTGTGCCTGGAGGTGGTGGTGTTTTTGTTCTTGGTTTTGATTTTCCACTACTTGCTCAGTTTACTTTATTATCTCCTCTTAGATATCTATGAGACACTGTTCAAGTTCAGATATTTTAGTCTTTAATAATAACTTAAATTTTCACATCCCTGGATGCCCTTGGTATATTTCGGCTTTACTCTTTCCAGTTTACTCATGCTTGTTTTCTTGTAGGGTTTCCATATTGTTATTCCATACTCAAGTTTGGGTCTAATGTAACTAAAACAATGACTTCAGCATTTTTGATTTCCTACACTTTATAAATCTTTTTATACAGCCTGTAGTTCTATAACTTTCATTAACCAATTGGTTGATATGATTAAAAAAACTCATAGCTGACTCTACCCATATACTGAGGTCCTTAAATGAGTCTACAGTTTCAATCGCTGTGTGCTGTATTAAATATTCACTTTTCAATTCATGTCTCCCAAATCTCATGCTTAGTTTTTGATGTATTTGTCAGTATATTATTCTCCTGTGCCCAAATGATCAACTTAGTCAAGTTATTTTGCAGACATACCTTATCTGTAACACATGTAATCAGTTTGCGCAATTTCAGGTCATCTGCATATAGACAGTGGAACACCTCGGATGAAAAAGCTAGGTCTGAAAGATACAGTCTAAACAAGTAAGGGCCTAGGACAGAGCTCTGTGGGACACCCTCACTGTAACCAAGGATTTCACCTGTCCAGTAGCTATATGATACTTGCTATGTCCTATGTGTAAGCCATGCAGCTATCCATCTTATCAAGAGTACATCAATACCTAGTTGTACTAATTTATTGATCAGTGCTTTGTGTATGACCCTGTCAAATGCTGAAGTTAAATCTATATAAATTACATCACAGCACAAATTTTCATTCATTGCTGTTATTATATTGTTTTAAAACATCATGTTACAGGTAGTAATAGATCTGTTTTCAACATATGCATGCTGATATATGGTTTCAAGTCCCAACCTATCTTTTTCAGACAATAACATCAAATATTACCTTCTCATTTAATTTTTCCACAACACGAAAGTAGACTTAAGGGTCTATGTTACTCTGGTTTGTCCTACTTCCCTTCCCCCTTGAAGACAGGTTAAATAAGCACATTTCTCCAATCTTGAGGAATATCCTCATATTTATATGGCCTAGTGAATAATCAATATAATGGTAATAAGTTGTTGCTGAAGTATTGTCAGGTCAGTGTTACTAATTCCATCTCCTCCCTGTGCTTTGTTTGGATCCAGTTTGTGCAGTTCTTTTTCAATACACTCTAATTTGATTCCAGTATCTGGGGTTACCTGGATGTAACTAGGACAATTTATAACCCCTTTTGTAGAGGCAAACTGTTTTGCATAAGATTTTGTAAATAGTTTCATAGTTTCATAGTATAGTACTAGGCTATCTGCCCTGGGGCATTTGTAAGCCTAGCCATAGTGATGTGGCTATTGCCACCCCATGAAATGGTACAAAAATGTACAGAATAAATCTAGAATATTGTGCCTCTGTCTAGTAGTGACACAATGAAGGTCCCCTTATATAATAGAATTAGTTTACTGTGCCCCTGTCTAGCAGTGACACAGATGTGACCCCTGGGGTAAACTTACGATCTCCCATCCACTCATCAAGATTTCTCTTGAAGAGAGTCAGTGAGGGGCTCTGCCTAATACGAACTGGGATCCTGTTCCAAAGCATGGGAAGCCTCTGGGTTATGAATCTATCCCTCCAGCATGTCCTATTCATACTTGTGCCGAGGTTTAAGTCTTTAGCTCTCATGGTACTGATGGATTTGGATTTTTTGAGGTGGAGCATGTCCATCAGATCCTGATTGGACATGGCCTTGTACGTCAGGCAGAGATCACCTCTGAGCATGTGGTATGCTACTGAATAGAGCTGAAGTTTCTTTAGTCTGGCAGAATAAGACATATGTTGGAGACCCTTGATCCTTTTGGTGAGGTACTTTTGTGGTCTCTCCAGCTGTTGCAAATGCCGGGTGAGGTACATACCAAATGGGGCATTGTACTCAATCATAGGTCTGATGAGGGAGGAATATAGGGGTACAATGACATCCTTGGGTTTGGACGTGAATCCCTTCATGATGAGGTGTGCAAGGTAGAATGTTTTTCTAACCACTTTGGCAACGTGGGTGTCAAATGAGAGGTCATTGTCTACTTGGGTCCCTAGGTCTCCGATTACTTTTTCCGTACTCATTGGGTTGCTGTCTATGTGATAATTTGTGGGTACTTTGTTTTTTCCAAAAGGGATGACTATACATTTTTTGGCATTTAGTTTAAGGCCGTGACTACGGCACCAGTTGTCCGTTTCAGTGAGGCCTTTTTGTAGGATGTGTGTGTCTGCTGGTGTATCGACTATGGCGCCTAGTTTGCAGTCATCTGCGAACTTTGTCAGCCACAGCCCTCCCATGTTTGCTTTAACATCTGAGAAATAAATGCCGAACAAGAGGGGTCCCAGGACAGATACCTGTGGGACACCACTTGTGACTGGCTTTGAGTCTGACATTGCTCCAGCGATTTTAACTTTATGGGTTCTGTCCTTTAGCCAGTTTGCAACCCATCTAGTGACATAAGGGTTTACTTTTAAGCTGTTTAGCTTATCTATGATGCCTGAGTGGGGTATTGTGTCGAAGGCCTTAGCCAAGTCCAGGTATGCTGTATGGACTGCTTTGCCCTCATCAATGGCTCTAGTGACTGTTTCGAAAAAGTCAACCAGGTTTAAAAGGCAGGATCTGCCCTTTACAAAGCCGAACTGGGTGAGGTGAAGTGTCTGTAGGTCCCCTATGTCTCTGTTTGAGTTCCATAATGATTCTTTCCATAGCTTTGCAGACCAGGCTAGTTAAGCTTATGGGGCAGTAGTTTCCAGGGTCTGTAGAGGCACCCCCCCTTGTGGAGTGGGACCACTGTTGCTGTATGCCAGTGTTCAGGTACATATCCCGAAGTAAGGCTAAGGTTAAATAGCATTTTTATGTGTGGGTTTAGCTACTCTTGGAGTTCACGTAACACGCACCCCGGGATACCGTCAGGTCCCATTGATGCTGTGTTTTTTGCTTTGTTTAGGGCGGTTCTCACTTGGACATCTGAGATGACAGGGAGATTACATTCAGCTGGGATAAGTATTTCTTCTTTTGGGGGTGAAGGAGGGGAGAAATTTGCACTGAACCTGTCAGCCAGAATGTTGGCAATATCTGTGGGTTCAGTGTATTTTTTGTTGTTGTGAACCAACTCTGAGCATATCTGAGGGTTTCCGCCCAGGTTTCTAACATAGCTGAAGAAGGCTTTGTGGTTATCTTTAGTGTCCTTAGCGATTTTTCTCTCAAAGTTTGCCTTGGATGTTTTTATGAGAGAACGTAGTTTTCTGCTAATGTTGATCTGAGATGTCTTACCTTCATGGGATTTCGCTCTGACGTGCAGTAGCTTCCTTCTTTTGTTATACAATTTGTTTATGGCTGAGGTCCACCAGACAGGACGCTTACATTTGGTGGAGAAGGACTTGGATTTGTTTGGGATTGCATGATCCATGCATTCTTGGAGATGTCCATAGAAAGCATTTGTGAAGGATTCGGCATTGTGGGATGTGGTATCCACTGGCATAGTGGGCATAAATGATACCATCTCAGTCTTAAGAAGAGTGAAGTCTGCTTTTGAGAAGTTTTTCACTGTGGTCTTTTGTGCTGGGGGTGGAGGTGGGATATGTATATCCAGGGTGATTAGTTTGTGGTCAGATCTCACTAGTGAGGGGTATACTTCCGGTTTGGAGCATTTTGTCCCCATGCTTGTGATGATCAGGTCTAGTATATTATCTCCCCTAGTGGGAGAGGTGACTAGTTGTTCCAGTGCATTTGAATGTATGAATTCCAGGAACCTTTGGGCTAGGATATTAGGGCTAGAATAATGTACCCAATCTATGTTTGGGTAGTTGAAGTCTCCCAGTATGATGGTATTTTGTGATACATTCATATCCTCCAATGTCTTCAGGAAGGCTGAGTGGGGTTCTTGAGATTGGGAGGGTGGTCTGTAACATGCTACCAGTTGTATAGCAGTTTTGCCTATGGTTAGTTGCACCTGTATGGTCATTGATGCTTCATGTGTTGCTACTAACCTGGAGGTGTGGGTGTCCTTTATGAATATGGACACTCCCCCTCCCTTTGTGGTTTGGCCCAGGTTTTGGGGCCGAAAAGCATGATACGAGGTATAGCCTGGTAGTGCTGGGATGCTCTCAGGAGCCTTGAACCAGGTTTCAGTTACTGCACAGACGTCGATGTTCTCCATGCTGAGGAGTGCATCAAGTGCCTGCATCTTGAGATTTAGACTTCTGGCATTGAGCAGCATTACCCTTAGTTTTTTCCGTTTTTGTTTTCTATGGAGGTGGGTTTGTCTTTTGAACCTTGCCTAAAAAAGGCACTATGGGGGTGGCAAGAGCCTTAGCCAGTATCCGGAAGCCCAGTGGTGACAGGTGTAAGCCATCCCTTGCGAAGCAGCGTGGCTTGTCCAACATATCATCCCAGACAGACATTGGATCCTCTTAGAATGACGCCAGTACTTGATCCAATTGTTAAAGCTGATCATCTTGTCTTTGTATTGTGGTATCATTCTTGGTGAAGGCAAGATGCTGCTCAGGGTCAGTGTCATACCAGCCTCGGCTACATAATCGGAGAGCTCCTCTATGTCTCTTTTCATGTAGTCCAGGGAGGTACGTCTCAGGTCATTCACATCAGCATGGACAATGACAGAGTCATATTTGTACTTGCTTTGGAGTGACCTGAGTGCTTGTGTTATGTGGCGGATCCTAGCTCCCGATAGACAGCTCACAGTCACCTTCTCCTTGTTCAGCCTGGTCAGTGGGACATCAGTGTGTTTGACTGTGGAGTCACCTATTACTAGTGTATCAGGCAAGGTGTTTGGCATTAAGGGCTGCGATTGGTCGACACACTGATTTATGGAAGTATGTGTTGCATGTGTTTTGTTTTGAGGTGGTGGATTTTTGGATGTCTGCTTTGGGAGCCTCTGTTGTTTTGGTAAGTTTTTTATTAGAGTCTCCGAGTATGTCTTTGTGTTTTTATGTGTTTGGCTTGCAGTTGTGTTAGGTCTATGTGGGACTGGGATTGTTGTGTGTGTGGTTGCCATCTCCTCCTGTCTAGTCATGCCAGCCCTGAGTTGAGAGAGTTCAGCCTCCAGTTTGGCTATATAGTTGCATCTCTCACATGTATTTGCATTTGTTGGGAGGAGGAGAGGGTTGTCTGTGTACATGAGACAATTGTAGCATTGTCTCAAGATACCCAGATTGACCAGCTGAACTGGAGACGGCACCAGTAATCTACCACTCGACATGCTAGAACAGTATAAGGGAGTAGTATACCTTTAAGGGAAGTGGATATTCACAGGGGTGGTAAGTAGATGTAGTGCTTTCCTTAGTACAAGAGTGCTTACTTAGTAGAGAAGTATTGAGAACAAGTGCTAGGTTTATACTACTGTGAGTAGTCTGGTTATACTAAGAGTAGCGCTTCCTTAAGGGAAAATTTGAAGAGCAGACTTGGCGGAGCCAGAAAAAGTTTAACCTGCGCTATGCGCACAACCACGCAAAGCCATGCAAACGCGGATTTTAAACAGTGAACTACAAAAGAGCTAGAAATGGTCCCAAACAACCAATTACTACAGCTTCTTGTGCTGAGGTCACTTCCCCCAAGGACAGGTAGGCTGCTCAAGGCTCCCCACTCCCACTGGTGAGCAAAGAAACTTCCTTCTGTCCAAGTAAGGTAATGGACAACACAGGAACTACACCACAGCCCAGAATACAGCAATGCCTGTAAACTGGTCTAAACTAGTCGAGGAAGGTGGGAAAACAAGGATTATTTTTTGGTTTTTTGTTTTTGGTAGAAACACACAGAAAATGCAGAAACAGTGATAAATTAGTTACACAGGCTAGCACACTTTAGTGGGCAGCCTCCACAGTTAAATTAAACAAACAAACAAGCAAACTTTCGATCAAATTCGACTAAAAAGTTACTTTAAGTACAGATTTTAAAATAATACAGCAATCAGTTAAAAAACAGTTCAGGCTAGTTCAAGGTAAGCTACAGAAGCTATTTCAAGTGAAAAAAAAGCAAAGATACTTAAATCCAGATCCAAATATTTCTATAATCTGTTGTGTCTGAGAATAATTTTTAGAATCTGCACACAGTTTATCAGTTTGTGTGTCTTTACTCCTTCCACATCCTACGTTATCTATAAAAAGGTTTCCTATTATGCTCATTACCTTTATATAAATTTTCTTCAAATTTTTCTTGATCTTATCTCACACTATGCTTAATCTCTTTGCCCAGCGTGTTAATTTCAGTTTTCAAAGTTGTAGTTTGACTTCTCTTCCATTTCTTATATTTTTTGTCTTTCATCTTAATCAGATGTCTTGTTCTTATGGAAATATACCCCCTGATGTTGTATGCCTAGATCTTGATTTTAAACATTTTTTGATTTTTTGCACTCAATTTCTCTTTCAAAACTTTCCACATTCCATCTGCAGTTTTTCCACTGAACACCTCACTCCAGTTAGTTTTACATAGTGACTGTTTTGCTTCCATATAATCTGTAATTAACCTTCTATGCATTGGTTTAGATTTCAGTTTGGCAGAAGTATGGAGCAAGAAATTAACCTTTATAACCCCATGATCACTGCGCAGCCATGATGGTAAAACTTGACTTTGATGTAACAGCAATTTCTTTAGGAACACAATGTCTAGTATGCTCCGTTCCCTGGTAGGTTTTTTAACAATCTGAAGCAATTGTTGTCCCTGAATATATGTTATGAATAATTTCCTTACTAAAGTTGCTGAATCAATGTTATTCCAGTCTGTTTCTGGTAAATGTAAGTCCCTAGCTAATACTATTCTCCCCTTCTGTGTTTCATGCAAGAAATGTATGAATTCCTCAAGGTCATCTGCACTTGACTGTGGTGGTCTATACACTCCAACAATTGGTATATGTTCCAGGGTTGTTTTTATTGTCAGAGTTACACAGTCTATAGTATTGGTGTTATCATTGAACATGTAATAATCATAGGTCTAATAATTATCTTTAATCCCTGTCATAACACCTCCACCTGATTTTTTTGTTAGAATGTCTGTTACAGTAAAAAGGTTTCTACCTTGACAGAACTGGTTTCCAGTCATTGTTCTTTAACCATGTTTCACAAACAATAACAACATTAAACTTGTGGGGAATGTAGCAAATTTTCCAATAAAAAACACTATTATTAATGCTCCTAGCATTAACAACCATCAGAGATGCATCAAATGTTGCTGTCTGTGAAATGTTAAATTTTCAACCTGGCAAAAATCCTGCCTAGTGTTTGCCAAATATTCCAAAATATCTGCTGCAAAATTTCTCTTCACCAATCTTGACAAATGCATGCCATCCTGTTTGAACACGTGTGCCCAAAACTAGGCTTGGATGCTCTACACATTTCCATTTTTAAAACAGGACATTTTTTCCATGTAGGTATTTACTCAAAAAATATTTTCATTCACATTGACCTATCTTTTCTATAGATGATTTGTGAAAAATACATCCTAATACCAGTACAAGCTATACTATCTAAGAGGGCTGTCAGTTCCCTACTAACAGTCAGAGAATCCTTGCGGATGACATCATTTGTACCAACATGAATAAAAACGGATCTGTACTTCCTTACATTAAGACATTCCAAGGCTTGTCTCACATCGTCTGTTTTTTGCTCCTGGCAAGCATAACAGTATTCGATGTTCATTATCTTTTCTGCAAATATAAGTATCAGGTCCTGTGATTGAATCACCAATTACAAGAATATCTTTGCTGACCAGCTCTGAAGAACCTTCAGCTTCTACTACAGTAATATCTGCTCTGTCAGTTGTTACGAAGGATAGATCTTCATCGCCGTTAGTCTTATTAATCCCACTGTTTTCATTGTATGTTAAATTCTCATCCAGCTGGTATTGTAAATCCACAGCTTGAGCCATGCATCTTTCTTTCTCTTCTTTTTTCTAACAGTAATGTTCTTCAATCCTTCCATGTTCAATTTTGATTTCTTTCTTTTCACCTGCCTCTTGCCTGTTTTTTCTACTTTCTCTGTTGGAAAAATGATGCCTTATTCCTTAGACTGAAGGTTTTCTGGTATCATTATTCCCTGTAACTTGTGTGTTACATAACAAAGCAGTGCCATTTTTACTACATATTCTCTTTCCTTTACAGTCAATAATCAGTTTCTTTTTCTTCCTTGTTATTTGTTATGAACTTCTTCCTTTCTTTCTTTTTTGTTTCCTTCTAAACGAACTGGATCCTCAGACTGCTGAATACTTGCATCCAGAATTCCAAAGTTGTCAGGGGCATCGTTTTGTTTGAATGATTTTTGCAGACAATAGAGGCATCATTTCCTAAATGTGTTCTATTTGTTCTATGCTTAACATTATTTAGTTCATCCAGTCATTCATATATGAAAAAAACAGCTCTCCAAGCCATGCCAAGCTCACAAGTGCAGCCATTATCAAGTCTAGATTTACTTCTAGCAATGATAAGCAAATCATCCAGCTTTTAACACGAGGAACACAGATCACCATTGTATCAGCTGTTATCTTTAAATACGCATAGAATTTATTATACTGTACAATATATTTGTGCATTAGCAAATCAGTAATTGCATCCTCATTTAAGGAATCCATATTTAGCTTCAAATTAATAAAATATTGTAAAAGAAAAGAATAATCAGAAACAGTAATGACAGAATTCAAAGAGAATTTAAATCAACTTCTATGACAAAAAAATCACACCAGCAATATACAACTAAATAATAAATTAAGTACATTAAAGGTGTTCTGACCATACCAGTTCTGCAAGCCAGACAAAAGTTATAATTCCTTTAAGTTGCTCACTATCACTTGCAGTTGCACTTCTTTTTAACAGTAAAGATCAACAAATCACAACCCAAGGTAGGATTGTTTAGATATGCTCAAGATTTCCCTCTCTGCCGTCTGTGTGAATTTATAGCTGTCTAAACCTCTTGGGGTGGCTAAAGCTTGCCTGTCTAAAACCTCTCCCTTTCTAACGACCAACAGTAAGTTAAAACAACAAAGTATGAATCAAAGTAAATCTTGTTAACAAGCTATCCCTTCCTAACTACAAACATTTAAAAACAGTGATAACAAATACAATATAAATACAATCTAAATTCAAATAAAACTTCTCTTATCAAACAACTCCACAGTAAATGAACTAATGGAAAGCGTAAAGAACCAATGAGCTAAAAGAAGAGCTTAAGGCAAAGAAAACCAGGTCTGATGATGGTAGTAAGCAAAAAATTCTTCTGTAGTTTATTTGGTACCACAAATACACATGAAGCGCTTTTCGTCATACCATTTAGGATGACTTCTTCAGATAAAAAACATTTAGCAACCTCCAGCTTAAAAAGTACCATTCCAATCCAATTATCCAATCATCTGTATGAGATCCTCTCAATTAAATACAAAGTATTAAAGGTAAAACTACCCTAAAAATTAAAACATCGATCCTAAGTTACAAGTTTAAATACATATGCATATATATATATATAAAAATCTTACTTAACGAAGTAAGCCATAAAAAGTGTATATATTCAAGAATAACTTATAAATCCCTCCATCCCACACTCCAATAGAACTTGAACAGACCAAATAAAGAAATAGAGGGAAAACTAGCTTGAAGACCTAAAGTCATGAAATGGCAGCTACTAGATAACCGCCTAGTGAGGGTGCATGCTTCAAAGTAGTATTGAACAAGAAGTCTGATAACAAAACATCAGTTTAGACTTCTTTGCCTTGAATTCATGCATCCCAAGTTATTTGAAATGATGTTTTTTTCTTCTTTTTTATAATAATAATAATAATAATCATCCCTAAATAAATGATGGGATAAACCCTTCAAAGAGCCTAATATTAGTTTAAATGGAGCCTAAAATTATCTGTTAAGGCTTTTGAGTTTTAAGAGACATGAAATGTTACAGTGCTCATTTAGTCCTGGTTCCAGGAAGGCATTTGTTCTGAACTGCCAGGATAATTCATGTTCTTCTAGTAATAAATTGAATGGGCCCCTTCTACTGTCTGGTCTCACTTGATCCAACCCTACAAATTTGAAACTGCGACTAGGAAAGGTAGAAATATGTTTAACCAATGCGTTATCCATCTTCATGTTGGAGATAGCATTAATGTGCTCATATCTCCTTTCCGTCTTTCCTATATAGAAGCATGAGCAGTTCGAACATAATGCTCCATACACTACCATTTTAGAATTACAGTTCAATTTGTGATTAAGGGTATAAGTCTTGTTATTAATCAACTGTTTGTTGCCTGTCTTAATATATTTACAATAATTGCAACTACCACAACTAGAAGTCCCTTTGCCTTTAATATTAGAACCTCGACTCTCTAAGAGTACTTTTAGACTTTTACCCCTCCTATATGTTATTTGGAGGGGGGGGGGGGGAGTCAAAGACTGGAAAACACTTTTTGTCATATAAAAGTGCAGTCCAATTTTTATATAGAATATTTTTAATGATGTTACTTTCAAGACTAAATGTCGTGATGAATCTAAATGGTTCACCCTGAGTACTTCCAGTGGGCCCCTCCACACTAGAGTTGTTCTCAGTATGTACAGGTACTCTCGAGCCTAAGTCACCGTAGTTGTCCAATGGAACCTGACTTGCCAATGTGTCATCTGGTATGGTGTGGGTATTTTTTACCCTTAGCAGGGGGATAATGGTCCCATTATTTCTCTTCATCTTGACTTCATCAAAGATGTTTTTAAGCAGAGACCTAGGGTACCCCCTATGATAAAACATATCTTCAACTAGTTTACATTCAGAAATAAAATCATCCTCACGTGTTACCATACGGGCTACTCTTATGGCTTGTCCCTTAACAATAGCTTTCTTTTGACAATAGGGATGTAGGCTCGTAAAGTGTAGGAAGGAATTACTATACGTGGCCTTCCTAAAAATCTTAGCATAAAATTGTCTAACTTCCGTATCCTTTATCAAGTTAATATCAAGGTAGCTAATTGCAGTCTCCTGGAAGTCAGATGTAAATTTAAGGAAACTTGTCATACTATTCAGGTAATTAACCAATTCAATTCCTGTGTTTTCATTGCCATGTAGACAAATGAAAATATCGTCCAGGAATCTGGTATAATATTTGATGTTGTGGATATACCAGTCCGAGTTCAAGATGTATTCAGTCTCCCAGTAGGCCATAACTGTGTTAGCAAAGCTGGCTCCTACTGGTGACCCCATAGCTAT